>NC_057802.1:295103945-295403945 GCF_018294505.1 Triticum aestivum | reverse complement strand
CAAGATCCGCCGGTTTTGACACCGACAACGGGTGGTAGTTGTTCCAGCGGCACTCCTACCCCCTGGGGGTTCCTCGATTCTAGGTTGATGGAGTTCGGGCGGCTAGGTATGGGTTTGCTGGATTTACAAGATCTGAATGCTCGTGCCTTGCAATTAGTCCGGGCTTCGCAAGATCCAGATAGGTGCTTGGGGAGGATGCGGACCAAGGTTGTGCCTTTTCTCGATTATGGCAATCTAGGGGATGGAGACAAGGACTATTCTATGAAGTGGGAGTGCCCGTCTGTCTCATTTCCTCCTTCTATTGTTGATGGACATGGTTGGCAAACGGTGCCTGTACTAATCGAAACACTTCCGATTGACGATGAGATTACCAATGAGAAGAAGATTTTATAGGAGGAGTTCAACAGGCATACCAAGATTAATAGGGTCAAGGTCGATGAGGAATTAGGGGACGCTATTACAGTTTTGCTGGGTGATGTGACGTGGAAGGTCGTCAGGAAATTGTCCTGTCTCCGGTGATCATCAAGTACAGGCACAAAAAATGCCTTGGCCATGTGCTTATTGATACCAACATCTTCTTCAAGACTCTGTTGCCTGCTGACGATCGTTTTAGTCCACCTTTAATTCTTCAAAACAAAAGCACAGTTTATAATGGTCAAGATGACTGGGTGGTATTTCCACACAAGTTTTCCAACTGGAAGACTATAAATGAAAAAGGAAATACTGATAAGTACAGGAGGTGTCATATTATGGTTATTTGCGAGGGGACAGGCCAAGGAGAAATGAGCATTGTGAAGGAGTATGTAAAGAAATTGGGAAAGATATGTAAGATGCTAGGCATACGAGCCTTTGTGTTGGAGAAGATATATGCTATAAAGCCTGTTCAGAAGTTAGCATGCCATGTCAATGCTCCCAAAGTAGGGCTGGATACGGAGGTGCTGAACTGCAGTAGCATGCAATATCAGAGAGCCAAATGTGGGAAAGACCCAAGCATAGTGCCTAGAAAAATGCTAACCGGAAGAAGCACAAAGGGGAACATGGAGAAGTAGCTGAGAGGGATGGTACACATGAAAACCCAGCTGGATCAGCAGCACCCAGGGAGGGTGACCGTCGGGAGCAATGAATATCCTAAGTTTGAACTGTCGGGGCTGCGGGCGGTCCGAGACAATTTAGGAGAGTTGCAACTTGGTATAGTTGCATCGCCCGTGTTTGTTTTTTCTCTCATAAACCAAATTGTCTGCTACGTGAGCACAAGATTTGAGATTCAAACTATGGTTCAGGCATGCTTTTGGTGTGAAAAGCGAGGGCCTGAGTGGTGGACTTGTCTTATTTTGGAATAATGATTCAATGGTTAGTCTGAAATCATATAGTACAACGCTTATTGATGTGTATAAAGTTTGTACCGGTTGGATTTTTGGTGTCGACAATATATACCCCTCCACCCCCACTCACTCAACATGAGAGCATCAGAACGAAACTACACTTCCACCATTCATTTTCTGAGAGAGAACCACCTACTCATGTGTTGAGATCAAGGCATTCCAATTCAACCATTTAAACCCTGATTTCTAGCCTCCCCAAGTTGCTTTCCACTCCAATCCCTCTCCTACCCAAGACAAATCTGTGAGAGAGTGATCGAGTGTTGAGGAGACCATCATTTTAAGCACAAGAGCAAGGAGTTCATCATCAAATACAACATCTATTACCTTTTGGAGAGTGGTGTCTCCATGATTGGTTAAGTGTCACTTGGGAGCCTCCGAGCTCATGTGGAGTTCAACCAAGGAGTTTGTAAAGGCAAGAAGATCGCCTACTTCATGAAGAAATACCCCGAATGAGGCTAGTCCTTTGTGGGCATAAGCCATGGTGGAATAGGCAAGGTTGCTTCTTCGTGGACCCTTCGTGTGTGGAGCCCTCCATGGACTCACGCAGTTGTCACCCTAGATGGGTTGAAGTCTCCATCAAGGTGGATGTACGATAGCACCACCTATCGGAACCACGCTGATGACCCACAAGTATAGGGGATCAATCATAGTCCTTTCGATAAGTAAGAGTGTCGAACCCAACAAGGAGCAGAAGGAAATGACAAGCGGTTTTCAGCAAGGTATTTTCTGTAGGCACCGAAATTGTCGGTAACAGATAGTTTGATAGCAAGGTAATTTGTAACGAGTAAGTAAAAGTAATGGTAACAAAATTGTAGCAAGGTAGCCCAATCATTTTTGTAGCAAAGGACAGGCCGGAAAGGTCTCTTATAATAAGCAAAGCGTTCTTGAGGACACACAGAAATTTCATCTAGTCACTTTCATCATGTTCATTTGATTTGCGTTCACTACTTTGATAATTTGATATTTGGGTGGACCAGTGCTTGGGTGCTGTTCTTACTTGAACAAGTCGCACACTTATGATTAACCCCTCTCGCAAGCATCCACAACTACGAAAGAAGAATTAAGATAAAATCTAACCATAGCATTAAACACATGGATCCAAATCAGCCCCTTACGGAATAGCTCATAAACTAGGGTTTAACCTTCTGTCACTCTAGCAACACATCATCTAATTACTAGTCCACAATGCATTCCCTTAGGTCCAAATATGGTGAAGTGTCATGTAGTAGACGTTCACATAGCACTACTAAGGGAATCAACAACATACATATCATCAAAATATCGAACGAATACCAAATTCACATGATTACTTATGACAAGACTTCTCACATGTACTCAAGAACAAAAGTAACTACTCACAAAACATATTCATGCTCAAGATCAGAGAGGTATTAAATAGCATTATAGATCTGAACATATGATCTTCCACCAAATAAACCAACTAGCATCAACTACAAGATGTAATCAACACTACTAGCAACCCACAGGTACCAATCTGAGGTTTTGATACAAAGATTGAATACAAGAGATGAACTAGGGTTTGAGATGAGATGGTACTGTTGAAGATGTTGATAAAGATTGGCCCTCCCACGATGAGAGGGTTGTTGGTGATGATGACAACTTCGATCTCCCCCTCCCGGAGGGAAGTATCCCTTGTCGAATCTCTCCACCCTAGAGCAAAAATGCTCCTGTCCAAATTCCGCCTCGGGATGGCGGCGCACTGTCCCGAAAGTCCTCTCCCTATATTTTTCTAGGGTAAATGGGCTTATATACCAGAAGATGGGCACCGGAGGCTGGCCAGGGGCCCCACTACCCACCAAGGTGCGCTTGGGGGGGGGGGGGGGGTAGGCGCGCCCTGGTGCCTAGTGAGCACCTGGGTGGCCCCCTCTGGTACTTCTTTTCTCCAATAACTTTTATATATTCCAAAATAAATCTCCACAAAATTTCAGCTCATTTGGAGATGTGCAGAATAGGTATCTCTGACATAGCTTTTTCAGGTCCAGAATTCCAGCTGCCGGTAATCTCCCTCTTTGTGTAAACCTTGCATATTATGAGAGAAAAGACATTATAATTGCTCCACAAAGTGTTATATTGATTAAAAACACTATAAATAACAGCAGGAAAACATGATGCAAAATGGACGTATCCCATGCCAAAAATCACCGTGTCTTCATTGCGTTTGATTTCTCTTATCCGTCCTTTGCGTTCATATGCAAAGTATTTACTTTATGCTGACAACTCTTAGACTTGCATGTGTAGGGTGTTACTTGACTTGGTAGAATTGATAAAACTTGCCCACAACTAAAATTGGAAAAATTACAAGTTTTTATTTGGTCAAGTAGTCTAATCACCCCCTCTAGACATAGTTTCGGTCCTACACTTCTCTCTTCATTCGCACTTTGCCTTCCTTGTGCACGCAACAAGCAAGCACCACTTCTTCCTTCAAGCATAATTCCTCCCCTGCGGTTGCACATCACCGTCGCCAGCAGCGAGCGCGTGCTCACTGTAGGATCGAAAGTATGTCCAGAGGTGGGTGATTAGACTACTTGACCAAATAAAAATCTATCATTTTCCCAATTTTAGTTGTGGGCAAATTTTAGCAATTGGCACAAGTCAAGCAATCAACCTACACTTGCAATTCTGAGAGTATAGCAACGGAAAGTAAAACATTGCATATGAATGTAAAGGGAAGGGTTTGGAGAAGGTAGCCGCAATGGAGACACAGAGATTTTTGGCTTGGTTCCAATAGGTGGTGCTATCATACGTCCACGTTGATGGAGACTTCAACCCATGAAGGGTAACGGCTGCGCGAGTCAACGGAGGGTCCACCAACGAAGAAGCAACCTTGTCTATCCCACCATGGCCATCGCCCACGAAGGACTTTCCTGACTCGGGTAGATATTCACGAAGTAGGTGATCTCCTTACCCTTACAAACTTCTTGGTTCAACTCCACATCATGACGGAGGCTCCCAAGAGACACCTAACCAATCTAGGAGACACCACTCACCAAAAGGTAATGGATGGTGTGTTGATGATGAACTCCTTGCTCTTGTGCTTCAAATGATAGTCTCCCCAACACTCAACTCTCTCTCTCTCTCTCTCTCTCTCTCTCTCAGATTTGGCTATGGTGGAAGAGTGATTTGAGTGGAAAGCAACTTCGGGAAGGTTAGAAATCAAGGTTCAAATGGTAGGAATGAAATTTCTTGATCTCAACACATGAGTAGGTGGTTCTCTCTCAGAAAATGTATGGTGGAAGTGTAGGCACGTTCTGATGGCTCTCTCACAAATGGAGAAGGGGGTGGAGGGGTATATATAGCCTCCAGACAATATCCAACCGTTACACACATTTGACTCATCTCCGTGAAACCGAATGGTTAAACTCGGTGGCACCAATCTGTTCAGAAATGTGAACGTCATGAATCTCGGTGGGACCGACTGGAACAACTCGGTGGGACCGATGTGCTAGGGCTTAGGGAAAACATCATCTCGGTGGCGCCAATTGCATCAACTCAGTGGGACCAAAATGAAGCAATAAGCAACAAAGAATCTATCAAGCCAACTCGGTGAGACCGACTGCATAACTCGGTGAGACCGAAATAAATGCAACAAGTCACAGAGCACTGGCAAGGCCATCTTGGTGAGACCGAGATCCGTATCGGTGAGGCCGAACTGTTAGGGTTTCTGACAGTGGCTATGCCATATGAACTCGGTGGCTCCGGAAAGGAAGAATTGGTGGGGCCGAGTTGAAGTTTAGGTTTTGGACATATTTGGATGGAGAAAGTGGCTGAGGGTTTTGGAGCAATATCATTAAGCATTTGAGCAAGTAGACCATTAAGCAACACCTCATCCCCTTTTAATAGTATTGGTTTTCCTATGGAGTCAGTGTGATCTTGGGTCACTAAAATAAAGACGAAGAGTCTTGAGCTTTTGCCAATCTTTGTCCCTACCATTTTGAGGGGCCCACATCTCTAGTCCATGCCATGCCAATCATTGAACATCCTAAAATATTTATCTTGAAAGGACATTGGTTCAATGAGCTGTATGTTGACATGAATTACCAAAACCACCCAGGGATTAGTTGCACTTTCAATCTCCCCCTTTTGGTAATTGATGACAACATATAGATCAAAGCTTTGAAAAATGATAAAATGAATGAAATATATCATCGCTTTGAGAAGTATGTGATAAGAAAGTGCTCCCCTAAATTTGTGCATTATTTAAATTTTGCGTTTGAGTGCAAATGCATAATCGATTAGGATTTTTGGTCACTCTTCCATGTCACACACATCTTGTTAGAGCGCACAAAATGATAAGAGTGAAATAAGATGCACGCATCACCAAATACATAAGTGAATGATCATACACAAGAAATCATAGAGATAAGCATAAGCCAAGCATTAAGCATAGTATGATCAACCACACAACCACACAAAGTATCTCACGAGCATAAAACAATAAGTAGCATGAACGGGATGAATGGCATGGACGGCTCCTCCCACCTCCCCTCTCCTCTCCCTCCTCCCTCCCACCCGCTCCACCAAAAATCATGGCGATCTCTAATCTGAAATAAGATGGAAGGCTTTTGCATTGGGATTTTGCCCCTGGCTTAGCCCTTGCAGAACAGGTGAGAAGAAAGTTTGGTTCCACGGTGCATTTGTCTCCCTCCCGCGACCCCAAGGAGTTCTTCCTTGTAGTTTCTTTCTCTTCGGCATCTCTTCCTCTCAATGAAGAATCTGTGGGTATTGCTCTTCAATGTTGCATTGGGGGCATTAGTTCTAGTTTTAAGGTGCACAAGATCAATCCTAGAGTTTTTCGCTTCTCGATGGCCAATAACAAAGTGGGACATTTTATCTATGGTCTTAAGGATCGTATTTGGCCGGACTTTATTTGCCATTTTCATCTGTTCAATGGTTGTTTTGCTCGAGTCCCCTCGTCTACTCGTAATTGGCATGCTGACGAAGAATTATCAGAAATATCAGCTAGGCACCCAATGGCTAACAAATCGGACTTGGGGTTTCTGAAAAAAAGTTCTACTGGGAATGATTCTTCCTTTCATGAGATACGCAAATTCTCTTTGGCACCAATTGATCATATGGTTTTTTCCAACAAAAAATGCTAGGGAAGCTTCATCATCATCCTCTCCTCCGAAGAACACTCAAGGAATTCAAATTCAATTTGGATCTTTTTTGGCAAGAGGCAATGAGGAGCCCGTAATTGAGGAACCTCCAAGGATTTATTTAATGAAGAAATATCTCCGACTAGCGAAAATGGAGGACGAGCACAATCCGGCGTTTCTCCGTTTGGGAGATTTTAATTGCCCCATTAATGCCTCTTATCCTTGGCCGCCTCAGTGCTTTCTCAAGTCGGCTTTCGAATATGCCCCGACCCATTCCTTGTAGCTGATACGTCTCCAACGTATCTATAATTATTAATTGTTCCATGCTGTTTTATTATCAATCTTGGATGTTTTATAATCATTTTATAGTCATTTTATAACATTTTTGGTGCTAACCTATTGACATAGTGCCAAGTGCCAGTTGCTGTTTTTCATGTTTTTTACATCGCAGAAAATCCTTATCAGACGGAGTCCAAATGCCACGAAACTTTACAGAGATTTTTTATGGACCAGAAGGAACATATTGGGCCCTAGTTGCACCTGGGGGGAGTCCCGAGGAGGGGACAAGCCACCAGGGCGCGCCAGGAGGCCCAGGCGTGCACTGGTGGGTTGTGCCCACCTCGGGTGCCCCCGAACCGCCTCTTTGCTCTATAAATACCCCAAAAATACAAGAACCCTAGAAGCATCGACGAAATATTCATCCAGCCGCCGCAGAGTCCAGAACCACCAGATCTAATCTAGACACCATCTCGGATGGGGTTCACCACCTCCATTGGTGCCTCTCCGATGATGCGTGCGTAGTTCTTTGTAGACCTTCGGGTCCGTAGTTAGTAGCTAGATGGCTTTCTCTCTCTCGCTGAATTCTCAATACAATGGTCTCTTGGAGATCCATATGATGTAACTCTTTTTGTGGTGTGTTTGTTGGGATAGGATGAGTTTATGATCAGTCATATCTTTTTATATCCATGAAAGTTATTTAAGTTTCTTTGATCTCTTATATGCATGATCTCTTATAGCCTTGTATTTCTTCTCCGATATTTGGGTTTTGTTTGGCCAACTTGATCTATTTATCTTGCAATGGGAAGAGGTGCCCGGTAGTGGGTTCGATCTTACGGTGCTTGATCCCAGTGACAGAAAGGGAAACGACACGTATGTATGGTTGCTACTAAGGATAAAAAGATGGGATCTATATCTACACAATAGATAAATGGATCTTGTCTACATCATGTCATCGTTCTTATTGCATTACTCTATTTTTCCATGAACTTAATGCACTAGATGCATGATGGATAGCGGTCGATGTGTGGAGTAATAGTAGTAGATGCAGGCAGGAGTCGATCTACTAATCTTGGACGTGATGCCTATGTATTGATCATTGCGTGGATATCATCATAATTATTTGAGGTTCTATCAATTGCCCAACAGTAATCTGTTTACCCACCATTTGCTATCTTTCTCGAGAGAAGCCACTAGTGAAACCTACGGTCCCTGGGTCTTCTTTCTCATATATTTGCTTGCGATCTACTTTTCCTTGGCATTTTTATTCAGACTATTAAACCAAAAATACAAAAATACTTCGCTGCACTTTATTTTATTTGCGAGCTATTATTTCAATCTACTACAAATTTCTGGCATCGTTACCCGAAAGGGATTGACAACCCCTTTAACATGTCGGGTTGCGAGGTGTTGTTATTTGTGTGCAGGTGCTGTTTACATTGTGTTTCTTGGTTCTCCTACTGGTTCGATAACCTTGGTTTCTTCACTGAGGGAAATACCAAACCGTCGTTGTGATGCATCATCCCTTCCTCTTTGGGGAAATACCGATGTAGTCCTAGTAGACAGGAGCTTTTCTGGCGCTATAGTCAGAGAGCGACCAAAAGGAATTTCTGGCGCCGTTGCTGGGGAGGATCTTCAACATAACCAGGTTCCTAATCACAAATCTCATCTCCTCGCAATTTACATTATTTGCCATTTGCCTCTCGTTTTCCTCTCCCCCACTTCACAAAATTTGCCATTTTATTTGCCTCTCTTTTCTTCGTTCGCCGTTTTCTTGCCGGATCTGTTTTTGAGTGCAATCTTGTTGTGTGGTCATCATGACTCAAGAGAACACCAAGTTATGTGATCTCTCAAATACCAACAAGAATGATTTTATTGGCACTCCGCTTGCTCCTCCCGCCACTAGTGCGGAGACTTGTGATATTAATACTGCTTTGCTGAATCTTGTTATGAAAGACCAATTTTCCGGTACTCCTAATGAGGATGCCGCGTCCCATCTTAATACCTTCGTGGAATTATGCGATATGCAAAATAAAAAAGATGTGGACAATGATGTTGTCAAGATGAAATTATTTCCATTCTCTTTGCGTGATTCTACAAAAATTTGGTTCTCTTCTTTGCCTCGTAATAGTATCGATTCTTGGAATAAGTGCAAAGATGCTTTTATCACTAAGTATTTGCCTCGCGCAAAAATTATTTCCCCTTAGAACCCAGATCATGAATTTCAAATAACTTGAACATGAGCATGTTGCACAATCTTGGGAAAGTATGAAAATGATGCTAAGGAATTGCCCAACTCATGGGTTAAATCTTTGGATGGTCATACAAATTTTTTATGCGGGGTTGAATTTTGTTTCTCGTAATCTTTTAGATTCCGCCGCGGGTGGAACTTTTATGGAAATTACTTTGGGTGAAGCCACCAAATTGCTTGATAATATCATGGCAAATTATTCACAATGGCATACCAAAAGAGCTCCTACTAGTAAAAAAGTTAATTCGGTTGAAGAAAATTTTCTTTGAGTGATAAAGTTGATGCTCTTATGAAATTGATTGCTAGTAAAAGTGCTCCTATTGATTTTAATTATATGCCTTTGTCTACTTTGATTGAGCAAAATAGTTATGCCATTGATGTGAATTTTATCTCTAGAAATAATTTCAACAATAATGCTTATAGAGGTAATTTTAATCCTAGGCCTTTTCCTTGTAATTCCTCTAATAATTATGGTAATTACTATGGAAATCATCTTACAATAAATAATAAGAATACCTCTGATCTTGAGAATAATATTAAATAATTTATCAACACACAAAAAGTTTTCAACACTTCCATAGAAGAAAAAGTTGAATAAGATTGACGATTTGTCTAGAAGTGTTGATAGAATTGCTCATGATGTGGAAAATCTCAAGATGAAATTTTTTGTGCCTAAAGTGGATGAATCAATTAAAGCTCTTTATGTTTCTATGGATGAAAGTAAGAAAAAAACCGCTATGCTTAGAGCTAAAAGAGAATTTTTAGAAAAAGCGTTTTCTAGTGATTTCTTTCGCAAAAGTGATGAAGATCTTAAAATGATTGGTGTTTCTTCTATTGATTCCTTGTTTAGTAAAGATAAGATTGATGAAAAAGGGACTGGAGAAGAGTCAACTTTAGGTAGAAGGCGTCCCAATATTTCGGAGAGTGAAAATCTTATTGAGAAAATTGATGAAAGTGGGTTTGGAGAGGTCAAAACTTTAACTAGTGATGTGCCCGCTCTTTTGGATTACAAAGACTTTAATTATGATAGTTGCTCTTTGATTGATTGTATTTCTTTGTTGCAATCCATGATAAATTCACCCCATGCTTATAAACAAAATAAAGCTTTTACTAAACATATTGTTGATGCTATGATGAAAGGTCTTGAAGAAAAATTGGAATTACAAGTTTCAATTCCTAGGAAATTGCATGATGAATGGGAACCTACTATCAAAGTAAAGATTAAAAATTATGAGTGTTTTGCTTTGTGTGACTTGGGTGCTAGTGTTTCTACAATTCCGAAATCTTTATGTGATGTGCTTGGTCTTACTAATCTTGAAGAATGTTCTTTGAATTTGCACTTAACGGATTCTACTATTAAAAGGCCTATGGGAAGAATTGATGATGTTCTTATTCTTGAAAATAGGAATTATTTTCCCATAGATTTTATTGTTCTTGATATTGATTGCAATCCGTCTTGTCCTATTATTTTTGGTAGACTGTTTTTACGCACTATCGGTGCCGTGATTGATATGAAAGAAGGCAATATCAAGTTCCAATTTCCTTTGAGGAAGGGTATGGAACACTTTCCTAGAACTAGAATCAAGCCACCTTATGAATCAATCATGAGGGCATCTTATGGATCTCGAACCAAAGATGACAAAACTTAGATCCTTGCTTTATGCCTAGCTAAGGGCGTAAAACTATAATGCTTGTTGGGAGGCAACCCAATGAATAAAATTTATTTTTGCTTTTTGCTTTCTGTTCTTGTGTGTTTACACAATTATGCTACTGTTATGATTGTGTTTTTTGTGTTTTAATTAGTGTTTGTGCCAAGTAGAACCGATAGGATCTTCTTGCGTGATAGTTGTTTGATCTTGCTGAAAAAGACAGAAACTTTGCGCTCACGAAATTAATTCTCATTTTTTTTATCAGAAAGAGCTTTTGCCCTGATTCTTTTTGCAGAAGATTAATATACAAATTTCTCATGCCTTCCTATTTTTTCAGAATTGTTGGAGTTCCAGAAGTTTTTGTTTAAGTCACATTGCTACAGCTGTTCTGTTTTGACAGATTCTGTTTTCTTTGTGTTGTGTGCTTATTTTGATGGCTCTATGGTTTCCTTTGATGAGTTTTTGCCATATAAAAGTTGGAATACAGTAGATATAATACAAAAACAAAGTATGAATTGGCTTGACACAACACTTATAGTAGCGGTTTAGTTTCTTACACTAACGGATCTCACGAAGGTTTTGTTGAGTTTTGTGTGATTGAAGTTTTAAAGTTTTGGGTTATCTTACGATGGATGAAACAAGGATAGAAGAGCCTAAGCTTGGGGATGCCCCGGCATCCCCAAGCTATTATTCAAGAATGAGCAACCAACTAAGCTTTGGGATGCCCCCGAGTGGCATCCCCTCTTTCTTCTAACGACCATCGGTATTTTACTCGAGGCTATATTTTTATTCATCACATGATATGTGTTCTGCTTGGAGCGTCTTGAATGATATGAGTCTTTGTTTGTTTTATTTTGTGTTTTAAGTCATCAATCCTTTCTGGACACACCTATTTGAGAGAGCCAAAATTATGTCATGACTTGTTAGAATTGTTCTCTATGCTTCACTTAAATTTTTATGAGCAATGGACTTGCTCTAGTGCTTCACTTATATCTTTTTGAGCACGGTGTGCTTAGTATTTTTGAACAAATTCTCTCTTGCTTCACTTGGATTTATTTGAGAGTTAGTAAAATTTTGAAGAAATTCTCTCTTGCTTCACTTAAATTATTTTGAGAGAAAGAAAATTTGTTATGCTCATGATCTTCACTTATATTTGTTTGAGCTTATGAAAAGCAACACATGAAAATTAGTCCCAAAGTGATAGATATCCAAGAAGGATAAAGAAAAAATGTCATGAAGATCATTGGACAAAATAAACTTGATTCTTAGTAATAGTTTTGAGATATGATGATGTGATATGTGAGTTATGTTGAAGAGCAATTGTGCCCTAGTAAGAATATTGGTGTTAAGGTTTGTGATTCCCTATACATGCACGAAAGTCAATAATCATGCAATGAAAATTATATCGTACTTGTGGTGCATTATTCGGTGTTAATTATGCTTAATGCTTGCTTATGAGATTATTCGTTTCTTGGTTGGTCGCTTCTCAATCTTTTGCTAGCCTTCATTTTGCACTAAGTATGACCTCTACTTGTGCATCCAAAATCCTTTAAACCAGTTTTGCCACATGAGTCCACTATATCTACTTATATGCGGTATTCTTTTGCCGTTCTAAGCAAATTTGCACGTGCCATCTCTAATTTTCAAAATAAACTTCTCTTTTGTGTGTTTGTTTCGCTCACGGAACGGTAATGGGTGACTAATATTTTCCATGCTAGATGTGTTATTCTCAAAGATGAGTGTTTATTCACTTGTCATTGCACGAGAGTAACGCAAAGGTATTAGGGATGCCCAGTCCCGAAATGCAAAAAAAATTGAATTTACTTTATGTTGTCAAATAATAAATTCCTTGGAAAGTGTTGGTATGGAGGGCACCCGTGGATACGGTTAGCCATGGAAAGTGAAAGTATGGTGGAAAAAGGAATAAACTTTATTTTCTGTTTGGGAACCGCCTATGGCATATCTAGCATGGAAAGTGTTCGGAACTCCGAGTCATTTTCGTAGGTGGGATGGTGTCGAATCACAGGTTTCGGCAAAACCTTAAGGTTCGAACCCTGGGGTGTGCGCGAAGTTCTTTCCCTCCTACCGATCCGCGCCCTAGGTTTGCTAAGATCTTGCGGACAAACTCGACGAACTCACAATACAAAAGACACAAGGTTTATACTGGTTCGGGCCACTGTTGTGGTGTAATACCCTACTCTAGTGTGGTGGTGGTGGATTGCCTCTTCGGCTGATGATGAACAGTACAAGGGGAAGAACAGCCTCCTGAGGTTGAGGTGTTCTTGTGCTTGGCGAACTTGTGTGTGTGGTCTCGCTCAGCTCGGGCTTGCTTGTGAGCTCTCGGACAGATGCCCTCTACGGTGGTGGCTAGTTCTACTTATATAGGCCCTGGTCCTCTTCCCAAATATTGAGCGGGAAGGGAGCCAACAACGGCCAATTTGAAAGGGGACAACTAGTACAACTTATCCTGACAAAAGCGGCCTTCGCCTGCAAAAGGCTCTGGTGGTGACGCCGCCCTGGGCTCCATGGTGACCTCCGTCTTGCCGTTCTGCTGGTCTTGGTCTAGTTGCACTAATATGGAAACCTTTGCTTGATGCCTCGGTACTCCGCGCCTGCGCTTGCCTCCTTAGCACCAAAGAGGAAACAAGGACGCTGCGCGCGCTGGTGCCCGCCTGATCTCGATCATCATGGCTTACGTCATGAGAACCTCGCGAGGTTTGCCTTGATCTCTCCGCCCCTCGCGAGCCAACCTGGTGAGGCCGCTCCTGAGGAGGTCTTGCGTCACCCGCCTCGCGAGGCTTGGCCCCTCGCGAGGGTCTTGAATGCCTTGTTGATGAAGATGGGCCGTACAGGCCTGCTAGCACAACCACGCCGTGGGCCGCAGGCAAAGTCTGGGGACCCCCGTTCCCAAAACACCGACAGTAGCCCCCGGGCCCAAGGCGCGCTCGGGCTTGGCTTCGAGGCGAAGCCAAAGGTCAAGTGCGGAGCGCCGCGGGCCCCAATAGCCTGCGGCCTTGGTCGACGCGTGGCGGTTGATTGGACGTGGGTGTCTCCGCTTCCCCACGCTGCCTTGGCAACTGCCCGACTTGACAAGTCCCTGCGACATGCAAGGGAAAACCATCATTACCTGTGATCGTGGGAGGCGCCGGTTGGCCTTCTCCCGCTATAAATGGGGAGGGGGGGGCAATGCCCCCGTCGCCCATCTCTTCCCATTCCGCTTGCTTCTTCCTCCTCTGCTCCACCACCGACTCCAATGGTGCTATCGAAGAGGTTCTCCGCCGCAGAGAAGGGAAAGGCCCCATCGCGAGGGTCCCGGCTCCCCGGCGCCCAAGCGGGGACGCGGACGTCCCCGTAAGCACATCGTGACCCCCGCCGCGGCCCCCCGATCCCGCAGTGGCGCCGCTGCACGCGGCAGGGGACGTTCCAGTCGTGGGAGCCCTGTTGACGAAGGAAGACGCGCCATGGTCGCGCGGCCTCCCCGGCTGCGTTTCCATTCTGCAGAGGTATTGCCGGAGTTCGTTGTCTGGTCGGAGGATCCGGCCGGCAACTGGTTCCAGCTTCCCCGCTTCTTTGCCGACGAGCTGCCGGCCTCCGGTCCAGGTGGGCTCTGGCTGCAGGCGGACGGTTGCTGCAGCCGAGCATCTTGGGTTGTGGTCGAGGTCTTCGTCGCGGGCAACATAGCTCTGGCCCGCGGTTGGTAGACGTTCGCCCGCGCGCGCGGCCTGGGCACCCTCCAGTTCAAGTACGATGGTGATGCGACCCTCTATGTGAGGGTGTTTGGGGAAGATGGTCGCCGCGCCGGATGCTGCCCCGAGGTGAACGACGGCGAGGAGGTGCTCGGCCTTGGCGATGGTCGGGACGAGGAGGAGGGCAAACCCGCCCTAGGTACCGGCCGTGCCTCGTCCAGCTATGGTGGCTCTTCTCTCGGCGATAACTCCAGCAGTGGCGGCTACGACCAGCCGCCACGCTGCCGCGCTCGCTTCAAAGGAGGTAACGGGTCGTCTCGTCGCCGCGCCTCGGTGAAGCGCGAGGAGGGATCCGGCTGAGCCCGGTACGTCGCCAAGGGCCTGCCCCCGTGGACCACTGTAGGGGCAAGAGTCGCTTTTTCTTGTTCTTCCTTTCCTTCCTGCATCAAAAATGAAACCAGTGTGGGCCCGGAGGGGCGTGTATCGAACTATGATTCCTCAATCATTATGCTATGTTTGTTGTTTCCGTGTTGTGTCGTTATTTTGTGCGGAGATAACTTAGCTCGGCATGTTTGGGGTAGCCTCCTCTTCACGAGGCACTTGTTTCCTCGTGCCCGTCTTGACTTAGTGGTCACTCAAGCCTTGACCCAGCGCTTCACATCGTGGTACCCGAGGGGCACGGATTAGGAGAGATGCGCCAGCTTGTGGGCTCGAACGAGGGTGCCTCGCGAGAGAGAAGACGGAAGGCAGAGAGGAGGAAAAACGCTCGCGAGGGCACCTGCCTAGCCCCCTCGCGAGGTATGCGAGAGAGAGAACACAGGTGAACTAGAATCGGAAATAGCAGCAAAAGGCGACGGAACCAAATCAGCAAGGAACACCAGAAGCAAACTTCGATTAAAAAGAAGGCGAGCCAACTACGGAAAGCAAATGAAAAGCCGCGTCCAGCACCTAGTCTAGTCTTCAAATCTTCTCACCAGCGCGGAGCTAAGTGCTGCCACTAGGTGTGGGAGGGAGCCCCCGAGGCCCGAGGGCGGCACTCCTGAGACTTCGGGGCGTGTACAGCCCCACTCATTATTACTTGAGAGTGTCACGGGCGGCGATTCTTCATAGGCACCGGGCCTTCTTCACAGGCACTGGGCCTTTCTTCACAGGCACTAGGCCTTGCTTCATGGGTAGAACTTCCGGAAGTGTTGGATGTTCCAGGCGTTCTGGATGGGTACCACGTCCTTCGTCTCCAGGCGCGCGGCGCCAGGCCTGGAGACATGGACGACCTTGAACGGGCCCTCCCACATAGGTGAGAGCTTGTGCAGCCCTTCCCTGGAGAGGACCCGCCTCAGGACGAGGTCGCCGGCCTCGAGCGTCCTGGAGTGGATGTTGCGGCAGTGGTATCGCCGCAGCGCCTGCTGGTACCTTACCGCCCGTAGTGCGGCTTCGCGGCGATGTTCCTCCCCCAGCACGAGGTCCATCCCCCGCATGGCGTCCTGCTGTGTTTCATCAAATGCCAGGACCCGTGCGGAGCGATGCTTGACTTCATGAGGGAGGACCGCTTTGGCTCCGTAGACGAGGAAGAACGGGGTCTCACCCGTCGGCTTGGTGGCGGTGGTGCGGATGGACCACAGCACGGACTGAAGCTCGTCGTGCCAGCCCCTGCCGCAGGCCTCGAGCTTCTTCTTGAAGGTCCTGGTCTTGAGGCCCCTCAGGACCTCTGCGTTGGCGCGTTCGGCCTGACCATTGCTCCTGGGGTGTGCCTCCGAAGCGTAGCAGATCTGCGTTCCAAGGTTAGCACAATATGTTTTGAAGAGATTACTAGTGAAATGCGAGCCGTTGTCGGTGATGATGTGGTTGGGGACCCCAAAGCGGCTTACGAGACCCTTGATGAACTTGACTGCGGAGGCAGCGGGGATCGTGCGGACGGCTTCCACCTCCGCCCACTTGGTGAACTTGTCGATGGCGACATAGAGGTAACGGTAGCCCCCTGGTGCTCGAGGGACAGGCCCAAGATATCCAGCCCCCAGACCGCGAACGGCCACGTGAGCGGGATGGTCTGGAGGCCCTGAGCTGGCTGGTGGATTCGCTTGGCGTGGAACTGGCAGGCTTCGCAGGACTTGACAAGCTAGGCCGCGTCGTTGAGCATCGTGGGCCAGTAGAATCCGCTGCGGAATACCTTGCCGACGAGGGTCCGTGATGATGTGTGGTGCCCGCAGTCCCCACCGTGTATGTCAGTTAGCAACTCCTTCCCCTGGTCTCTGGAAATGCAACGCAGTGAAACATCATTTGGTCGCTTCCTGTACAAGTCACCGTCCTGGATGCAGTATGCTGTGGCTTGCCGGGCCACGCTCTCCGCGTCCTCCTCTTTCTCCGGCAGCGTCCCTTGCATCAGGTATTCCTTGAATTCCTTAGTCCAGCATCCCTCCTGGGGCTCGAGTGCCAAGAGTAGGCACGCTCCCGAAGTCGGGCCGCAAGCTGGGGCTCCTGTGGCAGGTGGCTGCGGGAGCTCCTCCCGAGGCTGGGCTGTCCTTGAAAGTGGTGGCGTTGCAGACGGCTTGAAGAGCCGCTCCTCGAATACGCCAGGCTCTTGGGGCTGCCGCTTGGACGCCCTCTTGGTGATGTCGTCAGCTTCCTTGTTGGTGCCACGAGGTACGTGCTGCAACTCCAGGCCCAGGAACTGCTTTTCCATCTTGCGCACCTCCGCGAGGTATGCCTCCATGTGCTCGTCCTTTGGCTCGTATACCTTGTTGGAGAAGTTGACGAGGAGCTGCGAGTCACCCCTCACAGTGAGGCGCTTCACCCCCAGAGCTACTGCGGCCTTCAGGCCAGCTATGAGGCCTTCGTATTCTGCGATGTTGTTGGAGACCTTCTTGCCCGGCTGAAAGCAGAGCTGCACGATGTAGTAGAGCTTGTCTTGAGTGGGCGAGACGAGTACTGCTCCAGCCCCCGCGCCCTGGTGCGCGAAAGCGCCATCGAAATACATGACCCAGCCGTCTGGCGCCTGACTCCCCGGCGAAGTGGACCGATCCTCGCCTACTTCAACTGTCGGGGCATCCGTCCATTCCGCCACAATGTCAGCGAGCGCGGCTCCCTTGATGACTCTGGTGGTGTTGAACTCCAACTGGAATGCCTGCAGCTCGATGTTCCATTCAGCGACCCTTCCGGCAGAGTTGGGGCTCCTGAGCACTCTCTCCAATGGGTAGGCTGAGACAACCTTGATGGGGTGGCCCTGGAAGTAGTGCTGCAACTTGCGTGAGGCCACCAAGAGCACAAGAAGGAGCTTTTGGGGCATGGGGTGTCGTGCCCTTGCGTCCCGCAACACCGTGCTGACGAAATACACCGGGTGCTCGACGAGGGCTGGCGCATTGGTGAGGCTCGTGTCTTGCGGAAGCTGGTACGTCTCCTGAGGTGGTGGAACTCCTGATGCCTGATCGCTTGCAGGAATCTCAGCGATGTCGTCCTGCCGAGCTTGGTCTTCCGTTGATGTCGCCACAACCCTTGCTGCGCCCTCCTGATCTTGCGCCATCCTGGCTGGTGGCGTAGCTTGGCGCGACACGCCCTTGGCTTGGTGCTCTTCCCGAACCGCCACCAGCGCCGCGCTGGCGGAGTACGGGGTGGCGGCAAGGTAGAGTACTAGAGGTTCGAGAGGTCGTGGCGCCACCATCACCGGAGGGCTGGTCAGGTATCTCTTGAGGTCTTGAAAAGCTCGGTCGGCCTCCGGGGTCCACTCGAATGGGCCTTCTTCTTCATCAGCTTGAAGAAGGGTAGGGCGCGCTCTCCCAGCTTGGAGATGAAGCGTCCCAACGCAGTTACCCGACCATCCGGCTTCTGCATTTCCTTGAGGGTCTGCGGTGGGCTCATGTCCTCAATGGCCTTGATCTTCTCTGGGTTAGCCTCGATCCCTCTGTGGGACACGAGGAATCCCAGCAGCTTGCCGGAAGGGACACCAAACACGCACTTCTCCGGGTTAAGCCACAAGTTCACCTGGCGCAGGCTCGCGAAGGTCTCCTCCAGATCTTCGATCAAGGTCCTTGCCTCCCGAGACTTCACCACAATGTCGTCGACGTAGGCCTCTGTGTTTCTTCCGAGCTGCCGCCCTAAGGCAATGTGTATCAACCGCTGAAAGGTCGCGCCCACATTACGCAGTCCGCAGCGCATGCAGGTGTAGCAGTACACCCCACACGGGGTCAGGAAGGCTGTCTTCTCTACATCTTCTACCGCCATCTTGATCTGGTGATACCCTGAGAACGCATCCAGGAAGCACAGCAGGTCGCACTCGGCGGTGGAGTCAATGATCTGGTCGATGCGTGGGAGCGGGAACGGATCTTGGGGGCAGGCCTTATTGAGGTTGGTGAAGTCGACACACATTCGCTCCTTCCCGCCTTTCTTCGGCACTACAACGGGGTTCGCCAGCCATTCGGGGTACCGAACCTCGCGAATGGCACCCGCTGCCTCCAACTTGCGGGTCTCTTGGACGATGAAGGCATGCTTCTCCGTGGACTGCCGTCTTGCCTGCTGCTTCATGGGGCGCACATTGGGGCATACCCTTAAGTGGTGCTGAATCACTTCTCTCGGGACCCCCACCAGCTGATTGGGCTCCCATGCGAATATATCCTTGTTTGCGTGCAAGAACTTCACCAACGCTTCCTCTTGGCTTGGGTCGAGGCCGGCACCTATGGTAAAGGTGGCTCCTGAGGACCCGTCCTCGTTGACCAGCACCTGCTTGGTTTCCGCCTTGTCTTGGGTGAACAGTTGCTTCTTCTTGGTTGGCGTGGCTCCCTTGGTCTCGGAGGTGCCCGCATCGGCGGGCTGCACCACCGCGGCGGTCTTGAGGGTGAGCTTGAGCGCCGCCAGGGCCTTTTTGGCGTCCCCCTTGACGGTGAGGACGCCCTTGCTTCCAGGCATCTTCATGAGGTTGTAGGCCGGATGGGTCGCTGCCATGAACTGGGCCAATGCCGGGTACCCGAGGATGGCGTTGTATGGGAGGCCGATGCGGGTGATATCTAAGTCGACCAGCTCGGTGCGGTAGTTGTCGCGCGTGCCGAAGGTGACGGGGAGGCGGATCTGCCCCAAGGAGTGGGTGGTGCCGCCGCCAACCCCTGAGAAGGGCTTGCTGAGACTGAGCCGCTCGAGCAGCACATGAAGGAGGCTGAAGGCCTCCATGGAGAGCACGTTGAGGCCGGCGCTGCCGTCGATGAGGGTCTTGGTGACAGCCACGTTGCAGATGGTGGGCATGCAGAGCATCGATAGCATGCCTGAGCCAGCGGTGGTGACGGGGTGGTCTTCTGAGTCGAAGGTGTGGTCGGCCTCAGGCGCAGCCCAGCCCGGCGGATCCCCCAAGCACTTGGAAGCGGCGCCGATCTGGCGAAGGAATGGCTTGATATGGCGATCTGAAGGTGGTGCTTGAGAGCCGCCTAGCAGGGCCGTGACCGCGTGGTGCGCTGGCGCCGCGTAGCACGCAGTGAAGAGGTCGCGCAGCTCCTCCCAAGATTCCACCGCGGATCCGTGGAGGTTGAGCAGCCAGGCGCGCGGCGCGATGGTGAGGTCCATGGGAAACTAGTTGGCCATGACCTTGTCGTCGCCCCCGGCCTCGAGGACGGCCCCCTCGTATGCCAGCAGGAAAGTTGTCGGGTCCGCCGCGCCGTCGTAGCGCGGCCACATCTCCGGCTTGAACTTGGGTGTCCACTGCACCTGTCGCAAGGCGGGGGCCAGGGCTCGGAGCCCCCTGGCCCCGTCGTTAGCGCCGGCCGTCGGAGCCGGTAGCGAGGCGCCTGCCATGAGGGCGGAGCACGGTGGTGGCGGAGTGTAGATTGGCGGAGGGAAGGCTACGGCGCACCCCTACCTGGCGCGCCAAATGTCGGATCACGGGTTCCGGCAAAACCCTTAAGGTTCGAACCCTGGGGTGCGCGCGAAGTTCTTTCCCTCCTACCAATCCGTGCCCTAGGTTTGCTAAGATCTTGCGGACGAACTCGACGAACTCACAACACAAAAGACACAAGGTTTATACTGGTTCGGGCCACCATTGTGGTGTAATACCCTACTTCAGTGTGGTGGTGGTGGATTGCCTCTTGGGCTGATGATGAACAGTACAAGGGGAAGAACAGCCTCTTGAGGTTGAGGTGTTCTTGTGCTTGGCGAACTTGTGTGTGTGGTCTCGCTCAGCTCGGGCTTGCTTGTGAGCTCTCAGCCAGATGCCCTCTATGGTGGTGGCTAGTTCTACTTATATAGGCCCTGGTCCTCTTCCCAAATATTGAGCGGGAAGGGAGCCAACAACGGCCAATTTGAAAGGGGACAGCTAGTACAGCTTATCCTGACAACAACGTTCTTCGCCTGCAAAAGGCTCTGGTGGTGACGCCGCCCTGGGCTCCATGGTGACCTTCGTCTTGCCGTTCTGCTGGTCTTGGTCTCGTTGCACTAATATGGAAACCTTTGCTTGATGCCTCGGTACTCCGCGCCTGCGCTTGCCTCCTTAGCACCAAAGAGGAAACAAGGACGCTGTGCGCGCTGGCGCCCGCCTGGTCTCGATCGTCATGGCTTACGTCATGAGAACCTCGCGAGGTTTGCCTTGCCTTGATCTCTCCGCCCCTCGCGAGGCAACCTGGTGAGGCCGCTCTTGAGGAGGTCTTGCGTCGTCTGACTCGCGAGGCTTGGCCCCTCGCGAGGGTCTTGAATGCCTTGTTGATGAAGATGGGTTGTACAGGCCTGCTAGCACAGCCACGCCGTGGGCCGCAGACACGCAAGTCTGGGGACCCCCGTTCCCAGAACGCCGACAGATGGATACACTTCCCAAAATGTTTTTATCTCTAAGTTTTTCGCTTTGAGCCCCGGCACCTCTACAAATCCCTACTTCCCTCTGCGAAGGGCCATTCTTTCACTTTATGCAATTTTTATTTTTTGAACTTTGAGTCTCGATCTTCTCTTATAAAAGCACCAACTAGGAGCCAATATGATCTTACTTAAGTATTGGGTGTAGCTAATATTCGAGTGTGTTTCATGAATGGATCAATGTTTGAGCATGATAGGCTAAGGATAACTTATTTTAGCATTGATATTTTGAAAGACATGGTTGCTTGTTGATATGCTTGAGTATCTAAATTATTATGCCAAAACTAGACTATTGCTTTGAACCACATAAAAGTCCAAATGTCCATGCTAAAAAGAAAAGAATAGGATATGACATGATAGACAACACTCCACATCAAAAATTCTTTTTTATCACTTACGTACTCGAGGACGAGCAGGAGTTAAGCTTGGGGATGCTGATACGTCTCCAATGTATCTATAATTTTTTATTGTTCCATGCTGTTTTATTATCAATCTGGGATATTTTATAATCATTTTATATCATTTTTGGTACTAACCTATTGACATAGTGCCAAGTGCCGGTTGCTGTTTTTCCCATGTTTTTTACATCCCAGAAAATCCTTATCAGACGGAGTCCAAATGCCACCAAACTTTACGGAGATTTTTTATGCACCAGAAGGAAGATATTGGGCCCTGGTTGTACCTGGGGGAGTCCCAAGGAGGGAACAACCCACCAGGGCGCGCCAGGAGGCCCAGGCGCGCCCTGGTGGGTTGTGCCCACCTCGGGTGCCCCCGGACCGCCTCTTTGCTCTATAAATACCCCAAAAAACCAGAACCCTAGAAGCGTCGACGAAATATTCATCGAGCCGCCGCAGAGTCCAGAACCACCAGATCCAATCTAGACACCATCTCGAATGGGGTTCACCACCTCCATTGGTGCCTCTCCGATGATGCGTGAGTAGTTCTTTGTAGACCTTCGGGTCCGTAGTTAGTAGCTAGATGGCTTTCTCTCTCTCTTGCTAAATTCTCAATACAATGGTCTCTTGGAGATCCATATGATGTAACTCTTTTTGCGGTGTGTTTGTTGGGATCTGATGAACTTTGAGTTTATGACCAGTCACATAATTTTATATCCATGGAAGTTATTTGAGTTTCTTTGATCTCTTATATGCATGATCTCTTATAGCCTCGTATTTCTTCTCCGATATTTGGGTTTTGTTTTGCCAACTTGATCTATTTATCTTGCAATGGGAAGAGGTGCCCGGTAGTGGGTTCGATCTTACGGTGCTTGATCCCAGTGACAGGACACGTATGTATCGTTGCTACTAAGGATAAAAAGATGGGATGTATATCTACGGAATAGATAAACGGATCTTGTCTACATCATGTCATCATTCTTATTGCATTACTCCATTTTTCCATGAACTTAATACACTAGATGCATGCTGGATAGCAGTTGATGTGTGGAGTAATAGTAGTAGATGCAGGCAGGAGTCGGTCTACTAATCTTGGATGTGATGCCTATGTATTGATCATTGCCTGGATATTGTCATAATTATTTGAGGTTCTATCAATTGCCCAACAGTAATTTGTTTACCCACCGTTTTCTATCTTTCTCGAGAGAAGCCACTAGTGAAACCTACGGCCCCCGGGTCTTCTTTCTCATATATTTGCTTGCGATCTACTTTTCCTTTGCATTTTTATTCAGATCTATTAAACCAAAAATAAAAAAATACTTTTCTGCACTTTATTGTATTTGCGATCTATTATTTCAATCTACTACAAATTTCTGGCATCGTTACCCGAAAGGGATTGACAACCCCTTTAACACGTCGGGTTGCGAGGTGTTGTTATTTGTGTGCAGGTGCTGTTCACGTTGTGTTGCTTGGTTCTCCTACTGGCTCGATAACCTTGGTTTCTTCACTGAGGGAAATACCTACCATCGTTGTGCTGCATCATCCCTTCCTCTTTGGGGAAATACAGACGTAGTCCTAGCAGATATGAGCTTTTCTGGCGCTATAGTCAGAGTGCGATCAGTGGCCTCCTAGACTTTCGGCCCAACACAAGGATGATTTGGCCCAGGCCTCCTATTCCGAGGAGGAGATTACTACTCTTGATAAAAATTGGGCGGTTTTGTGTGCTCGTTGTCTACAATGGGGTCACCAGAAGATCCAATGCCCATCTTGGGTGATTTGTATTAATTGCTCCGCACCTGATCACAAGGTAAGTAAATGCCAGGCTCGGATTACTCAGCAACATATTGGACTAATTGAGGCCGTCAAACCACACAATATCAATCTCCCCAGCTTTCCTACTGCCACGGATTTTCACCCAAATAAACGCAAACGAAAACCGACCGTCCGATGTGAGGCCTGCAGCCACTATGGACACATGGCACAATCCCGTCGATGGAAGAGGTGGCATGAGCGTTGGCAGTGGATCCCTAAATATCCTCAAAATACCAAAATCACCCCTCACGCTCCCGCTTCTACTCGGTTTCCTCAATCGACACCACCCTGCTGCAGCCATTGCCACCTCTGCCACCCCCGTCATCTCAGGCGCTCTCCATCTGCACCACCACCATGGCGAACTACCCTCTCAACCCGGTGCCTTTCCTGCCGCCGGGCTTCACCGTCGAAGAAGGACTGGCGGATTGTGTCGTTCGCAGCGGGATGGTCGTATGACCAATCTCGCCGCTCAACCACGACTACCTGGCCATTGCGGAGTCCAGCCACTACGTGCCACTGCATCGTCGTGCCACCATTCGTCATGCCATCCAAGGTTTGCTTCACGAGGCCTAGCTTTTCACTACTGAAGTTAGCGACCAGCCGTTTGGAATCAGGATTTTTAGCTTCGTGGATTCATTCATTAGAGATACTGGTGTAGCTACGCCATTAGAACTTGAAGATGAAGATCTGCTCATTGCATTTGTTACCCATGATGAAGCGCTTAACCGTCGCACCAGCACTTTTGGTCATGAGATTTGGTTGATGTACTTTGGCTTTCCTTATGACTATTAGAAAGACTACTACATTAACAAGTCTCTTGGTGGTTTTGGTGATCTCGTTTCTTGGTATAATCCTCGCCAAGATTGCCGGTTCACGCTGATCAAAGCCAGAGTCCTGAGCTTGCGACTTGTGCCAAAGAGTTTTGTGGTCTGGCAGCTCGGCAGGGCATGAGATTGTTGGACGGTGCAGATTACGATCCTCAGAAGCAATGATTGGAACAGACTCCATCCTGAGGTACTGCCTGCCGGCGAGGAACCACCACCACCTGATGGAAACCCACACCCCCAATTTGGCCCCAATCTCACAGCGGAGCAATTATATTAGCAACAGGTGCACAATTGACTTGTGCAGAATGCCGCACCACCCAATGGCGCACCGGAGGGGCTAGCTGCACAGCATGCTCAGGCTAATGCAGGCTAGGGTGCCTGGCCAGAGCCTGCAGCACCTCCACTGCCTCCACTACCCCCTTATCTCATGAACTTTCAGGCTTGACTAGCCGCACAGGGCCTGCAAGTGCAAGATGGTATCGTGCCTGAAAACAACATCTCTGATAATGCTATGCAGGCGTGGCATGACTCCATCACTAGTTCAGATGAGACTGAGACTGATTCTGCTCCTTCTGATTTTGATATGATTGTGGTTCCTGGTCAGGAGTTTTCTGTTGCACAGGTTATTGAGGACTCGATCATTGTTTCTGTTGAACTTCATAACCATGGATTGCGTTTTGGCCTCTTAGCTCAAGGAGATGTGCTCACGTCTCTCTTGCTGGAAAACCCCATCCCAGGTCAGCAGCTCAACTCTGCATTTTTCTCTGCTCTATGTCCGTTGATGGCTTCTTTTGGACCCTGGCGCTCTGGTTTGGACTGAGACAGGACTCTTTTCAGGTGGAAATGCAGGTGTCACTGGTTAGTGGGAATATCCAGTTCTCTCAGGCTGTCTGTCAACAGATCTCTGCAACTTTGGTGACTGCGACTGACCTAACCACCATTTTGTCTGCTTCTAGTTCAGACATGGGCAACACATTCGGAACTGCCTTGCCATCTGCTGCCCCCACTGCTTCTGACTTTGGAACCATCTGCACCTCTGGCTGCGACACCCAGCATTGAAGAAGAACATCAGGTTGCCGCCCATGCACATTCTGCCACTTCTGCTCTCACACTGCCGGATACCTTGCAGACCTCGCCGCCCTTGCCAATGGAGGGTTCGAGCTCTCTGTCCGATGCTACTCAGACACAGAAACAACGCAAGGGCAAGATGCAAGCTCTAGTTGATATATCCACCCTGCATCGCAACAACAGGAACAACAAGTATGATGGCTTCCGTGTTACTCAGCCCAATGACTCATGCCCAGCAAAGTCCAAGGTCAAGCCACGCATAATCCCCTCAGCTGCTGGTGCTTCTAAACACAACGTCGTGGATGATCCCTCCTCTGAAGAAGCCAGTGCTGGAAATGATGATGCTGCAGCTCCTCCACCCACACCAACCAACTCTGTAGGCCATTGGTATGAATCTCTGCGCGATACCTACCGAAGAACTCACCACTTTGGCCCTCTCGGAAGAGTAGTTGGGTTTATTTTCTTCACTACACTCACTATCTGAACTTATTTTACTTTATCGATGCTTTTGCATAACTGGAATGTACTTTGCTGGAATGTACGTGGTCTTAATGCGCCTGATAAACATTTAGCGCTCGGTAATGCGATCCATGCAAGTGGTTGCGCGGTTATCTGTTTACAAGAATCTAAGATGCCATCCTTTGATACTATCGTTTTAAAGTCCATATTCCCTCGGCGTTTTGATCAGTTTGCTTTCATCCCATCGCAAGGCGCGTCTGGTGGGATTATCACAGTCTGGAATAGTAGCATCTTTACGGGCCGGGTCTTTTTATCTGAGCAATTTGCGTTAGGCGTTGAATTCACCTCCACGCAATCCAGTCATTATTGGAAGCTCGTCAATGTGTATGGCCCATGCCAGGGCAAACCTTGTGTCACATTTACTAAATGGCTATTTAAATTTGAATATCCCCTCATCAGAAGACTGGTTGTTACTTGGCGATTTCAATTATATTCGTTCGCCTGATAATCACAACAAACCAGGTGCCAATGTACACGACAGGTTCACTTTTAATGACTTCATTCGTGAACAAAACCTCACTGAATTACCCATCAAGGGTCGTGCCTACAGTTTGTCAAATATGCAGCTTCAACCCCTCCTCGAGCAACTCGATTGGTTTTTCACCATGCTTAACTGGACTACTTCCTTCCCTAACACAATGGTGAATCCATTAGGGAAACCATTCTCAGACCATACGCCCTGTTCAGTGGTCATCCAAACAACGATCCCGAAAATTAAAATCTTTAGGTTTGAATCATACTGGATTGCTCATCCTGGGTTCATGGAGGTTGTCGATCAAGCTTGGAACAAACCCATCAGATTTAATAAACACTCCAACTGTGCTGCAAGGATAGGGCAAAAACTAAAAGTTGTTCGCTATGCTCTCAAGCAATGGAGTAAGAAAATTTCCCGCCTTAAGGTAGCCATCAAAAACACCAACAAAGCCCTTTTGGAGATTGATAATATCGAGGATCACCGGACACTTACCACCCAGAAAGAAACTTTCGTAACATCCTCAAAATGCATTTGATTCGGCTTCTGCAATACCAAAAAGATTGTTGGAAAAAGAGATGTACGATTAGATGGATTCAGTTTGGCAACGAAAACTCCAAGTTTTTTCAAACTGTTGCCACGGAGCGCTACAGAAAGAACTGCGTTAGTTCACTTAAAACTACTAACGGAGCGGAGATAGATGATCATGCTGGGAAGGAGTCCATCCTTTTTGAAGCATTTAAGGACAGAATGGGACAAGCCAACCCTCAGCCTATGAAATTCAACTTAGACAACTTGCGGTGGGCTGACGTGAACTTTGCTAACCTCATTGCACCATTCACACATAAAGAAATTGATGATGTGGTTTCTGAAAGGCCACCTGATCGAGCCCCAGGCCCTGATGGCTTTAATGGAGCCTTCTTGAAAGCGTGCTGGCCAATCATCAAAAAAGATTTCTATCTTCTTTGTGATGCTTTTCACCAAGGTGGCCTTAACTTGGAGAGCATCAATGAAGGGTATATCACCCTGATCCCAAAGGTCAACTCACCAGAATATGTCAATGATTTTCGACCTATCACCCTCCTTAATTGCTGCCTGAAGTTGGTCACTAAAATTTTGGCCAATCGTCTTCAGAAAATTATCCTCCAAGTTGTGCATAGAAACCAATATGGATTCCTCCGTGGTAGATCAATTCATGGTTGCCTTGCCTGGGCTTTCGAATACATTCATCAATGTCAGACCTCCAAGAGAGAAATTGTCCTTCTCAAACTAGATTTTGCCAAGGCCTTCGATACTATTGAACACTCTGCCATGCTCCTGATCATGAAGAAAATGGGTTTTCCACCCAAATGGCTTGCTTTGGATGGAGAGTATCTTCTCATCGGGCAAATCCTCTATGTTGTTAAATGGCGTACCTGGATGACAATTTCAATGTAAATGTGGAGTGCGCCAAGGGGAGCCCATGTCTCCTCTGATCTTTGTCCTTGCAGCGATTTACTACAGAGTGCCATCAATGAAGCGCTCGAGCACAGTTTGATCAAAAATCCCATCCCTCCAAAAGGTGACGCCAAATATCCTGTGATTCAGTACGCCGATGACACAATAATCGTATTGCCTGCCTGTCTCGACCAGGTGGCCAAGATCAAACAAATCCTTGAAGACTATGCCACATCTATTGGTCTAAAGATCAACTTCCACAAGTCTACAGTCGTATCCATCAACACACAGGCGAGCAAATGCAATGATCTGGCCAATCTCTTCGGATGTACACAAGCCAGCATGCCTTTCACTTACCTTGGTCTGCCTCTGGGCACCACCCGACCCTCGGTTCTTGATCTGACACCGTTTGTGTGTAAAGCTGAAAGGAAGATCAGGGCTGCTATGTCCCTCATGTCTTATGCTAGAAAGCTTGCTCTACTAAACTCACTCATCACCTCGCTAGCCATCTATCCCATGGGGACCCTATGACTGCCACCCAAAATAATTGCTCAACTGGACAAAATACGCAGACACTGCCTTTGGAATAAACGAACGGCTGATGGAGACAAACATAACTCTTTGGCGGCTTGGAACATGGTTTTTAGACCCAAAAAGAGCGGAGGGCTGGGCGTACTGGACTAAAGTACAAAACGATGCACTGCTTCTCAAATTTCTGCACAAGTTCTACAACAAATTTGATATACCTTGGGTATAGCTGATCTGGGATACATACTATACTGAGTCAGTCCCACATGCGGCAAATGCTTGTGGCTCTTTCTGGTGGCGAGACATCATAAACCTCATGCCGATCTATCGTGAAATCACTCACATACAAGTTAAAAGTGGTACTTCTGCGCTCTTCTGGAAAGACAATTGGAACGAGACCATCTTGGCCGAACGATACCCACGAGCCTTCTCATATGCCCTTGATGAAGATTTGTCTGTCCAGGGATTTTTAACGGCCCCCACCCTTCACGCAACCTTTCAACTGCCACTCTCGCTACAAGCCCATGACGAGCTCAAGCTCCTCCAACTAGATGTGACTGCGGTGGCGTTGGGAGAACAAAATGATGTTTGGTCTTACTGCTGGGGCTCACCTGTGTTCAAAACTGCGGCCTACTACCAATTCTTCTTCCGGGACGTGGTAGCCCACGTGCCATTTAAGTGGCTCTGGAAAACTAAGTGCACACACAAAATCAAAGTCTTTGGGTGGTTCCTACTCTCTGATCGTCTCAACACAAGGAACATGCTAAAAAGAAGACATTACAAGATTGGCACAAACCTTGACTGCCTGCTATGTGGGTTACACGTCGAAGAAACTGTGGAGCACCTATTATTTCATTGCACCTTTAGCAAAGAATGCTGGCGCCTGCTGAACATTTCATGGACTACGCAAGGTGATAGGTTGAACCTGGTGGAAAGTTTGAAGACACAACATCTCCGCAAAATGATCATGGAGATATTTTTGACTACTGCCTGGAGTCTCTGGAAGGAACGCAACAATAACTACTTTAGACATGTGTCGCCCTCCATTGCTTCATGGTTCAATAGTTTCAAGAATGACTTTGACAACATTCGATATAGATTACCTGATCATAAGAGGCATGTTGCCTCTTCCTTTTTACAAAGTCTACCACAGCACCCCTAGGGTTTGTACATAGGTGTCTGATCCCCCCTAATGTAATTACCACCATGTAACTGTTCCTTTTTTTAATATATATATGTAGTAGGAGCCTTTCCTACTGTCTTAACCTTCAAAAAAATAAGTAGCATGAACCAAACGGACAAAGTAGCAACGGGCAATAAAAACCAACGAGCAAAAGAACAAGACACACACACTCTCTCTCTCTCTCTCAGCCTATGATCTATACATTTTGTCCCCCTTTGGAAACAAGTTACCAAAAAGCTTGAAAAGGCATGGTGCTATACGACACTCTAGGCACGATCTCCAGGAGCTCTTGAAGGGGTCTTCTGGCTTGTTGCTCCGGTGTGCATAGATGGCATTGAGAGAACTGCTTCTGCAAATGCTTTGGCTGATGTCTGCTGAGCTGGTGGTGTTGATACTGGGGTTGGCACTGTAGCAGTGGTGGCAGGTGTAGAGTGAGTAGTCCTGGTGTCTGCTACTGGCACGGCTGAAGACCTGGCTGCCCTTGGCACAGTCTGGAATCTGTCAGTGATTGGTCTGTCATCTCCATCCTCAGCATCATCTCTCAGCTTATCCATAATAGACTATATCTCAATGATTTTGACATCAAGATTGTACATCTTGTCCTCCACTATCCGGTCTAGGATCTCCTGGTTCTTGGCTAAGTTGGCCAGACTTCGCTCAATCCTTAGTGTTGCTTCCAGTAGATATGTCAACTGGTCTTGCTTTGATTTGAGATTGGCTATTGAGGCATTGGGTGAATTTGCAGCCTTTTCTGCTCTTGCTGCTGCCTCAGCCTTCTCTTGAGCCTCTATTGAAGTAGGGTGGGAAGCATCCATCACCACTACATTATCCTCAAATTCTGTCTAAAGAGGAAGGTGCTCTCTGTCAAGTAGATAGGTATCTGTACCAACTTTGAAGTTGATAAGCATCTGGATGTGAGGTGCATATCCACATGACCTCTTTTGGTCAACAGTTGTCCTTTTGATTTGGGCAACAGGGTGTGCCACAAAATATAGTTTGTGGTGGCCAAACCAGCTAGCCAATAATATATTGACCAAACTTATGAGCATCCAAATCTTTGTCAGGAATGGTCTTGTACATATGTGCCATAGTGTTGTGATCCATCCTAGGTTTCCCATAAACATCAACATAATTTCCATCTTCCTCCGGGGCATTAATAAGAGCAGCCCACTTAGAGATAGATGACTGGTATCTGGTGCCCTTAGTCAGCCACACAATTTTGCCATCTGGATAAAAATGTATTGTGGAGTAGAATTGCATCACCATCTTATCATTCCATTTTGTAAGCTTTTGTCCAACAAAAGCATCAACTCCAGTAAGTCTGAAGCTCTCATGAAGATGGGGGAAGTAGTCTTCATTTTCATCAATGTACTTCCAGTCCACCCGCTTCATGTTGCTTATGATGGGCTTCTTGTCAAGCAACACTGTCTCATAGAAATCTTGTTGTTCACGGGTATGGAAACGATAATCACAAGCTGTTCTCTTCCTCACTGAGTATGGATCCACTTTCCTCCGCTCCCTCAGTCCTTTGTCTTTTCTGAGCTTCATATTTTCAGCAACTGGATGTCCATCATCATGATCTGGAATCTTTGGCTTCAACTTTCTGAGCACTAGTGGACCATCATCTTCTTGAACTTCTGGCACTGGGGCTTTGTTCTTTTCAGCAGCTGGGATGTTCGTAGTTGATCTCTTAGGAGATGGAACTGGAGCTTTGAGCTTAGACTTGGAGGGGTTGGAAGACTTCATAGCATCAGACATCAATTTCTGAGTCTTGGCAGGAGGTGCAACTGGTTCCTCTTCCTCCTCTTCTTCTTCTTCCCTCATGGAAGGCTTTCCACGTACTGTGGCAGTGGTCTTCCTAGCTCTCTTCTTCTTCTTCTTCCCAACAGCAGCCTCATCATCATCTGATTGTTCAAGAGTAAATGTCATTGTGTCTTGTGGAGCTATAGATTTTCTGGCTTTTGACATAGGAACTCTTTTGGCAGGGGCTTTCTTCTTGAGACCTGGTTTGGCAGCAGCTGTAGTGCCATATTCTTTCTTTAGCACTTTCTTCTTTGTTGAAGTGACTTCTTCATCAACCACAAAATCATCATCCTCACTCTCTGAGGTTCTCTTCTTCCTTGTCCTTGTGGTAGCTTTAGGTAGATTGCTTGGTGTGCTCCTGCTGCCATCATCATAACTACTCCTAGGGCTTGTGCCCTCACTCAGATTTGCCTCTTGCTCTGGCCTGTTCTGGCTATCACTTGCATCAGACATCTTGCAAAGCAGACCCTATGAATAAATAGGCATGGGCAGAGTAGATGAGCATCACAAAAAGCAGATGTTTTTTCAAAAAAATTTGAATCCAAACTTTAGTTTTAGTTTTCTGCACAAAGCATTTCGGAGCTACCGATATGATCCTCTTGGTAACACCAAAGCACACAGAGCCTAAACACACAAGATCGGTCAGACCGAGTTGTGGTTCGGTGGCTCCAAGATGCTAGGGTTTCACTGAGATTTTACTGTCGGTCTCACCGATTAGTACATTTTGATGGCACCGAGTTGTACTTAGTGCAATGGCCAGAGCCAATCGGTGGGATCGAAAGTTTCATTTCGGTCGGTCCGAGATGAGTTCGGCGGAAAGCCAACCCTAAAGTTTTTCTTTGAATCTATTCTAAAGGAACTTTTCTGTGGATAGAAGGATTTCAAATGTGGCAAGATGCATGGCATTATCCTTGTGCATTGAATCGGAAGGGGACCGCACGAGGAGATCGAATCATACCCTAATCCGGTGACGATCCCCTACGGCGGCAACAGTGGTGTTGATTACCGTTGACGGCGTCGGAGACCTGCGGAGGTGTTGTATAGGTGAAGACGGTGATGATCCGGAGACCAAGGGGGGGCGGCAATGGGGCGCGGGCTCGAAGGGTTTGAAGATTTTTTCAACCGTACGGGTCCGCTGAGTATATATACCCATGTCTTGTTGGTGGCATCGAATGGAGTGTTTCGGTGGCGTCGAGATGCAAAATTGTGTGAAGTTATTGCAACTCGATGGGGCCGAGTCAGTCTAATCGGTAGCACCGAGATGAAAACCTAGATCAGTCTAGTGTTTTTGGTGTGACCGAGTTTGAGTGAGTTGGTCTTACCACAATAGAAGGTTCTGGAAAGCAGCCATTGACGGATCGGTGGCACCGAGTGCTCCTCACCCGGAGGGTTCAAAAGAAACTTGTTCAATTTTTGTGATGTAGCATGAATAGAGTTTGAGACAAGAAAAGCATAGATAGCTAGAGAAGGTTGTTAGGCATTCTTGTCCATGCATTTGGCCAATAAAAACAAAGACAATCAAAACAACAAATGGATGTCCTCGAATGGAGAAATTATGCAACCAACATGCTCACACAATAAGATAGCAAACGAAACATGTGACAAAGCATGCACAAAAAATTCTAGCATCTATCAAGCAATTGGCAATGACTAGGTCATCTATATATGAGTATATTGACTGAGGAATCAAATGAGAACATTTGATCGTAGGTCATACTCATTGTTTAAGCACAAGTGGGGTTGCCACTTTTACATAAAGCGTTGATGTGTTCACACCATTGGAGTTGCTTTAGCTCAATTTTTTAGAGAAAAGCTCCCCCTAGATGTGATATCCCCCCTAAGAGGGATGAACTAACCTTGGTTTTTGTCGATGATGACTTCATGTAGATAGTAAAGATGTGGATGCTCAATGTTGATGTAGATCTTTTGGAGCAATCCATTGGAGTGTTGCGCTTTCAATACCTACATGGGTTAGTCCCACAAGGAACATGCCAGGATATCCATAGACATAGAGTGAATTGCACATATGATGATGTCCATGAAATCATTAGGTTACCTTGTCCCTTGCCTTACCAACAAGAGGGTTTGTGACTCCATGAACTAGTGCAAGATATGAAAGTTGATTGCACAAGTCCTTGCCAAAATGAATATGAGTGAAGTGTGTTGGCGGAGTCATCCTCAAGAACACTCTAGTTCTTCTTCTTTGGGATCCACATCAACTTGATGGGAATCCTTGGAGTTGTAGTTGAACTCGACGACGTAGGGCTTGACGTAGTCTTGGGAACCCACTTGACCATGGCCTTAGGAGCTTCTTCAAATGAGTCAATCTCTTCTTGAAGCCTGTCCTTGCCTTTTGACATATTGTCTTGTGGTGGAAGATCATCTCGAGCTTATGTTCCCTTGAAAGAAGTGGGGTCATACTTCTCTTGTTGAGGAACAAACTTCGTCTTGGGCTATTGATCTTCTCCCCATTCAACTCCATTGGCATTGAACTTTCATTCAAAACCAACACCTTGATTCTTCCAGTGCCTTCCTTGCTTGCGTACAATTTCCTCAAATTGCTTACTCCCGGCAAGGCTCTTGTAAACACCTTTCTCTATAATTCCCTTCAATAAGCTATTTTCTTACTCAAGTGTAACTTGGCTAAGAGAATCATTAGTGGAATAAAGAGAACTACTTGAAGCAACAATATTGGATTTAGCATGGTTATAGTTACTACTAGAGGAAAAATACTTTTAGCTCTTGTTGCTAGATTTTACTTGTGGCATATAAGTAGACAAGAGGAGATGTTTGTCCATGTAAGAAGAACTCTTCTTTCAAAGATCATCATTGATAGCTTTTAGGAACTCATGCTCTTGCTCTAAATTTCGCTTCTCGAAGTGTAGCTTCTCATGAGTCCTTAGGAGCTCTCTATGATCCTCTTCAGTTGTTTCATGAGCTAACTTAACAGTGTTTAGTTCTTAGTTAGACGCTCAATCTCCTTCTTATAATTGTCATTCATTTCATCTTTATTTGCATGATTACTAGCAAGTTCATTATAGTTTTCATCACTAGTTTTGTCAACAAGTAAATCATCATCACCTAGCAAGTCATCTTCATCACTATTAAAATCAACATACTCGGGGTGTGATACCTTGGGGCCTTTAGCCATGAAGCATCTTCCAATTCCTTCATTTAGTGAGTCAAATATGTCATAGGAGTTGGATGACACAAGTGCAAGACCGATGTCGGTGTCAAAACCGGCGGATCTCGGGTAGGGGGTCCCAAACTGTGCGTCTAAGGTCAATGGTAACAGGAGATGGGGGACACGATGTTTACCCAGGTTCGGGCCCTCTTGATGGAGGTAATACCCTACTTCCTGCTTGATTGATCTTGATGAATATGAGGATTACAAGAGTTCATCTACCACGAGATCATAATGGCTAAACCCTAGATGTCTAGCATGTATGATTATGATTGCCTCTACGGACTAAACCCTCCGGTTTATATAGACACCGGAGGGGCCTAGGGTTGTACGGAGTCGGTTTCCAATGGAAGGAATCTACATATCTGTCATGGAATTGTCACGGCAGATGTCCTCAAGCTAGGACTTAGTCGTGGAGCCATCGTCACTAGGAAGCTTGAAGGGGTTAAACGGGACAAGGAACACGAGGGTTTATACTGGTTCGGCCCCTTACGGTGAAGGTAAAAGCCTACGTCCAGTTGAGGTGGTATTGATTAGGGTTTTGATGACCAGGGAGCTTAACTGCTATGCCTGGCTCTCGACGAGATCTTTTCTTCTCCCTAAACCGCCGCCGGGTCGTCCCTTTATATAGAGAGGTTGACGCCTAGCGGCCCTCAGAGTCCCGGCCGGCTCATAAAAGTGTCCGGCTCGGACTCTCAACTATTCTTGCCTTATACTACAAGTCTCGCCATACGGCGGTTTATCACTACGGGCTTTAAGCTATCTCTGGGTCTTAAGCCCATCTTTAGCCCACCGTCTTCAAGTTTGGCGCCGGGCTTCAAGTGATGACCCTTACGAGTAACCCGACCTCTTCTGGCGGGTGACTCTACGGTTCATATCCTCAACATTAGGCCCCAGATTGATTTGAGCCGGCTCATGTCAATCTTCAACTCCTTCGACAGAGAAACTCCGGCTTACAATTGTGTGAAATCCATAACCCGGCGTGATGTCATCCTCGGGACTCCGGGTAATCCGCCGTGACGTCATCTTCCATTAAGTCCATTTTTTACTCCACCATATCCGCAACGGATCTTATCTTTACTGCCATCCCGAGAATCGAGGTGCTTTATGGTGAGATAACCGCGCCGTGGCCTCCTCGTTTCTCGCGCCCACTTATGAGCTCGCCCTTATAAGTAGCCCGGCCCGATGAGCCTTCGGCCACCCGTCTTCCTCCTCGCGCCACTGTTCTTCCGCTCGAGCTCTGTTGTCGTCGCCACCGCGGGTCTTCTCGTCCTCACCGACTCCGGCCGCTGCATCGACCTGTTGCGTCCAGAGAGAACGGCGGCGATCCCCGCGACTCACCAGCACCCATAAGTCTTCGTCACTCCGTAGAGTAGATCCACATTAGGTTTCCGCAGTTCTTCCCGTGTTCTTCACCGTTCTTCGCGGGCCTTTGGTAGACTTGATTTTTACCACCCTTTTTGATCTTAGACTAGTATAGAACCACTGCGATAGCTGTTGTACTTCCATTCTCAATGTATATAGGCTCCTTTTTACTGCATAGTAGCTCCGTTCAAACCCGCGAACTTCTTCTGCGTCTGCTTTAGGTCTAGAATTTTTCCTCTTAAGTTGACCATTTTCATCCAAATTAGTTACTGCTATGTGTGAAACCTGTTTTCACCACACTTAGTAAAAAACTGCCCCGCTGAGTCCTGGCGGTTTACATTTCCGGCTTAAAGAAGCCACGCGCCGTAAAGCCTTCCGGCTCAAAGAAGTCATCTGCCGTAAAAATTTCCGGCTTGTCAGCGACAAGGTCGTAGACAATCGAATTACTCTTAATACCTTTCAGCGGCTTAGATAACCCGATGTACTTAGATATATGTCATTAGGCCCCTCCATAAGCCGCCACCTTAAACCTTGACTTGTAAATTTCCTCCGGCTCATTATTAAACCGGACATTTTTCCCTGTATCATAGGCTTCCAACGTTCACCATGCCTCCCAAAGCTCCCAAAGCACCCATCACTTGCAACTGGATGAGGTCCAACGTCACCGACGAGACCTTAACGGATTTTATGAAGTCGGGTTACCTGCCCAAGAAGGACGTCATGTCCTACCGTACCCCCGACCCATCAGAGGAGAGACCACAACCAAGGGACGGGGAGGTGGTAATTTTTGCGGATCACATGAGCCGGGGCTTCGCACCGCCCGGTTCAAAGTTCTTTAGAGATGTGCTGAATTTCTTTGACCTGCGGCCACAAGATATAGGACCCAATTCTGTGTCCAACATATGCAATTTCCAAGTATTCTGCGAGGTCTACCTTGGAGAGGAGCCCAGCCTGCTGCTCTTCAGAGAGCTCTTTTACTTGAACCGCCAGAACGAGTGTGCCAACGGGCCAAGCTTGGAACTCGGTGGAATCTCCATTCAGCGACGGAGAGACTGTCTTTTCCCTTACACCGAGCCGCCAAGCCACCCAAAGGACTGGAACCAGACGTGGTTCTATTGCCAAGACACGTCGCCGGCTGATGAGAGCCCGCTGCCCGGCTTTCGCCCCTCCCGTCTGGAACCAACACACCCTCTGTCGGACAAGCTAAGCCAAGCGGAGTGCCAACCTCTGCTCCCCACCATCAACAAGATCAAGGCTCTCCTGGGCAATGGTCTCAATGGAATTGATCTGGTCCGGGTCTGGATCTCGTGGCGGGTGATCCCCTTGAGTCGCCGCCCCGGCTTAATGTGTGAATATACAGGCCGGAAAGATGACCCCCTGTGACACAGCCGCAACGATCTTCCTGAAGACGTTGCTGAAGAGATGACCAAGGCTCTCTTGAACGAGAGCTTGGCAGACTGCGGGAGGACCGGCTTAAGCCCCTTCTGCAAGACCAACCCGGCCCCAGCGGTAAGCCGCTGATCTGAACATCTTATTTTCTTCTGTAGATAGCTTCCATCTGAACTTTAAGAAATCGTCATTGTATTTTTTCAGGCCGATGACAAATTCTGGAAGGTCAAATATGACCATGAGGCGGCCAAGAAGGCCAGGAAGGCTAAGAAAGCCGCCAAGAGAGCCGCCCCCCGCAAGAAGGGAAGTAGACCTACTGCTTCAGAGCTGATGCAACTAAGCGACAGCTCCGAGTCAGAGGTAACCCCTGGACCTGTAAGCTCTTGCTATATTCATTGTTTTATTTCTGTCCACCTTATCAATATTTGTTCATCAACAGGATGACACCGGAGCAAGTAACCCGGTGGTTGAAGAGGTAATGATACTTTGCTCCGACTCGGAGCCCTTGCCAAGGCTGAAAGTCCGGAGGGTAACCCGGAAAGTAAGATTTTCACATCCTTTAGCTTATCAAGATCCTCAATTTATTTTGAAGCGACAGATTCATGAGAGCTGGCGGCACACCCGGACCAACAAGGACGCTGACCTCTCCTCCGGTTTACCTGATGCGTCGAGGAAACGCCGGACCAAGGTTATCTCAAACTTGTACCCTTTTCATCCTTTGGCGGGTGTTATACGTCAACCGCTCAACTCTTCTGATTCAAACTATCAGGAAACCTCACCCTCCTCGGGTGATTCGATGCAATCAAACCTGCCGGCTTTCAAGACCGTGCCTGGGTAATGATGATCATCTCATGTTGCACTTATCTTTACTTATACTTTTGTACTTAACCATTTTGTCTTTTCAGTGCCCAAGGAAAACTCAGCAAAAGGGCGAAGAAGAACAAGCCGGTCGAAGAGCCGGACTTGCCTGAACCGGAGGTAGCAGCTCAAGAACCGCCACCTGCCTCTGCTCCTGAAGCCACTGCTCCATCCAACAAGCCAATTGCAGAAACTTCTGCTAACCCGGAGGCCTCCAGCTCAGCTCAGCCGGTCAATGACCCGGACGTGGTAATCACCCGGACGGAGTTTGTTGAGCCGGGGAGACCTACTGCACTGGCCAAGTGCTCCGCTAAGGAGGAGTTGCTAGCGCACCGCCGGGACAATCTGGACCTCACCGAATATGCCAATCTGAGCATTGGAGAGATCGTCTCAGGCTATGTCAGTCAGGTGCACAAGAGCCGGGACTTAGAGATTGCCATGGTGAACCAGATTCAGCAGAAGTCTGAGGTACCACTCTTCTTTCTTCTTACTTACTGCATAGTTATCTTGTTATTCTTACCATACTCTAGCCCCCAAGTCTACGACTTATGACAGAATATGTTGTAGACTTAAGTTCCGGCTTACTCGCTTGAACCGGCCATTTGTAAATAGAAACGTTCGATATGCATTAGCCCCCAAGTGCCAAGTGTCTTTGCTTGGAAAGTGCTTGGGACTTTAAAATTGCATAATAACTGTTCATCCTATAACCCGGAAATTATGCAGGCTGCTTGCAAGAAGTTTGAAGCTGACATCTCCGATCTGAAAACCCGGCTGAGGACGCAAGAAACTGAGACCCGGAAGGCCAATGCAAAATTTGTGTCCAGTATTGCTGCACAAGAAAAGCTGAAGACGGACTTTGATGCTGAACGGAAAGCTTGGGCCGAAGAGAAGGGTGAACCGGGCCGAACAGGCGGAGAAGGCCCTAACAGAGAAAACCGCCGAACTCTCCGGCTTAAAACGCCAAGTGTCCCAGATGGTTGCCGCAATCTTCGGTAAGTCATTCCACCGGCCTGCGTCCAGTTTATAATTTTTATGTCTCATAACCCATCATTGCCGGCGGCTTATCTTACTCTGTTACGCAGGTCCCAGAAGTGCCAACCTCAACCAAAGTGTGGTAACCAAGCTGAAGGCCGTGTACACCCTGGTGGAGCAACTCTACACCGGATCACAACGCGCCTTGGCCGTGGTGGCCCTATCCAATGAGGTGCCGACTCATCTGGCGGAAGTTCTTCACCGGCTTGCCGTTCTTCCCCAACGTGTCCAAGAGCTGCGGCGGGCCTCTGCAAGAGCCGGAGCTATCGCCGCTCTGAGCCGGGCCAAGGCGTTCCTTCCAGAGTTACACCCGGTGGACATTGCCCTCGGCTATCCCAGTTTGAAGGAAGACGGCACACCCTTCGACCAAAGGGACTTTGCAGCCTGCGTGAAGATCGTGCGCCCGGTGGCCACCCTCATTGGAAACGACACAGATCTGACCAAGTACCAGCCGGGTTACAATGTAGAAAATCAGAGGATCCCCACTCCGCGTTATGAAGCTATCAGCTTAGTCCCGCCAGCTCGTAAGCACACCTTCGCCCCGGAGATTGACCCGGTCGGGTTAATTGACGAGGAAGCTCAATTTGAATCTCTGAGCGGCATTGACTGGAAGTCGTCAACTTTCCAGGTCTTGGGAACAGCCGGAGGAGAGGAGAGGGATGAGCCGGAGACTTCAACCCAGCAAGCATCGTAACTCTGCAGGCGGCTTACAAAACAATGCTTCACCCTTTTGGACTCGATGAGTCTTGTAATAGAGTAGGACCAACACTTTAACTTTGCCATGCCATCGTGCACGCGTTGAATGCTGAAGTCCATTGAAGTTGTCTCCTTTATATTTCCCCGGGTCATAATCAATCATTCATTTTCCTTAAGCTCAAATAGTTGCCTTTAACTATCCTGCATCGAAGGACAAATCACAAGTCTCTAGGCGGCTTACCGCACTGAGAATCATAGTTTTAGACAGATAACCCGGAATATGAATAAAAAAAGACTGGTCCTCAATTATGTCCTTGATATAGCCGTAATAACACACTTACCGGCCTGTAAGCACACTTCCGGCTTATATAACCCGGGTAATAAGGTTGGTACCTCAATTCTGGTTTACCAGTCTTAATAACACCGATTGTATTCGACTAGTACTATAAATCAAAATTAAGCCGGCAAAGTGAGACCCGCCGTGCACACCTGAAATAATCAGAAGAACTCACTATAAATCAGAAAAACTCAGGGGCTTCCGATTCAAATATGACCAGAAACCCGTCCCAAAGGGGTTATGCTAGGATTCGAATGCGATCATATAGCCCCCAGTGGGTGTGGCGATGCCAATCAAGAGGGTACTGACAGCTATGTTCTCTTTGGTTCGAATACGACCCATGTTTGAACAGGAAGCCCCCAAATGACCTTAAGAATTGTTTAACGACGCTGGTTCGAATACGATCCACGTCGGTTCCCAAAGGGGTTAAACTATGATTCAAATATGATCAAAGAAAACTCCTTAATGAGCTCGCCACTTTGCCAATCAAATGGGTATCGACAGCTATGTTCTCTTTGGTTCGAATATGACCTATGTTTGAACAGGAAGCCCCCAAGTGACTATATTGTGTATGGCTAGATTCGAATACGATCATAAGCCGGATCCTCCTTCAAGTTATCAATGATCTTGTAATGAAAACAACACGTTCATCTTTGGAGGAGAAAAAAGGACAGAGGTCCTGCTTTATTGCTTATCATAATATATACATGGCTTATAGAAATATGTACATCATGAGAGCCGGTGGCTCAAGTGTAATAAGGCCGAAGCTGAGCTATGTTCCACGGCCGACGGGTCACTTCCTCCGACTTACGTGAATCTTTGTGCTCCCGAATGTCAATGAGGTAATATGACCCGTTGTGCAAATTCTTGCTGACCACAAAGGGCCCTTCCCAAGGCGGGGATAGCTTGTGCGCATCTGTTTGATCTTGGATGAGCCGGAGCACCAGATCGCCTTCCTGGAAGACCCGGGATTTAACCCGGCGACTATGATAACGGCGCAGGTCCTGTTGGTAAATCGCTGAGCGAGCTGCTGCCACATCACGCTGTTCGTCCAACAAGTCAAGAGCATCTTGGCGCGCCTGTTCATTATCCACCTCAACATAAGCCGCCACTCGAGGCGAGTCATGACGGATGTCACTGGGGAGGACTGCTTCCGCTCCATAAACCATGAAGAAAGGCGTGAAACCTGTAGACCTGTTAGGAGTAGTGTTGATGCTCCACAACACGGAGGGTAACTCCTCCACCCAACAACCCGGCGTCCGTTGTAAAGGGACCAAAAGCCGGGGTTTGATGCCTTTCAGAATCTCCTGATTAGCCCTCTCAGCTTGACCATTGGATTGAGGGTGAGCCACTGATGAAACATCAAGTCTAATATGCTCTCGTTGACAAAACTCCTCCATGGCGCCTTTGGATAAATTGGTACCATTGTCAGTTATAATGCTGTGTGGAAAGCCAAAGCGAAAGATCACCTTTTTCATAAACTGAACTGCCGTGGCTGCATCACACTTGCTAACTGGCTCCGCTTCAACCCACTTGGTAAATTTGTCAACTGCCACCAAGAGGTGGGTCTTCTTATCCTTGGACCTTTTAAAAGGCCCAACCATATCAAGCCCCCAGACCGCAAAGGGCCAAGTAATTGGGATCATCCTCAGCTCCTGAGCCGGCACATGAGCCCGTCGCGAGAACCTTTGGCAACCATCACATTTACTGACCAAGTCCTCCGCATCAGCATGAGCCGTCAGCCAATAAAAACCATGACGAAAAGCCTTGGCCGCAAGAGACTTTGAGCCGGCATGATGGCCACAATCCCCTTCATGAATCTCACGCAAGATCTCTTGACCTTCCTCAGGGGAAACACAACACTGGAACGCTCCCGTAACACTGCGGTGATGCAACTCACCATTGATAACAACCATTGACTTAGACCGCCGGGTTATTTGTCTGGCCAAAGTTTCATCCTCAGGCAAATCTCCCCGGGTCATGTAAGCCAGATAGGGCACTGTCCAGTCTGGGATGATGTGGAGAGCCGCCACCAGTCGTGCCTCCGGGTCAGGGACAGCCAAGTCTTCCTCTGTAGGCAACTTAACAGAAGGGTTATGCAAGACATCCAAGAAAGTATTAGGCGGCACCGGCTTTCGCTGAGAGCCCAGCCGGCTTAAGGCATCAGCCGCCTCGTTCTTCCTGCGATCGATGTGCTCTACTTGGTAACCCTGAAAGTGCCCAGCAATGGCATCAACTTCACGGCGGTAAGCCGCCATGAGAGGGTCCTTGGAGTCCCACTTTCCTGATACTTGTTGAGCCACCAAGTCTGAGTCACCCGGCTCAAGCTCATCTCCTTAGCCATCCGAAGACCGTGGAGCAAGGCCTCGTACTCAGCTGCATTGTTGGTGCAAGGAAACATCAATTGTAGCACATAATGGAACTTGTCACCTTTAGGGGAAGCCAATACGACTCCAGCCCCCGAGCCCTCCAATTGCCTGGACCCATCGAAGTGAATAGTCCAATATGTGTTATCCGGCTTTTGTTCGGGCACTTGTAGCTCTGTCCAATCATTGATGAAATCCACCAAGGCCTGAGATTTAACAGCAGTGCGTGGCACATACCGCATACCATGAGGTCCGAGCTCTATAGCCCACTTAGCCACTCTCCCTGTGGCCTCTCTGTTTTGAATGATATCTCCAAGGGGGGCAGAACTGACCACAGTGATGGGGTGACCCTGGAAATAATGCTTAAGCTTCCGGCTTGCCATGAACACACCATAAACAAGCTTCTGCCAATGCGGATACCGCTGCTTGGACTCAATGAGTACTTCGCTGACATAATAAACCGGCCGCTGAACCGGATGCTCCTTACCCTCTTCCTTGCGCTCCACCACCACGGCCACACTGACGGCTCGTGTGTTAGCAGCCACATACAGCAATAAAGGCTCCTTGTCAACCGGAGCAGCAAGGACTGGGGGCTCGGCCAGCTGTCTCTTCAAATCCTCGAAAGCAGTATTAGCTGCATCATTCCAGACAAAGTCATCAGTTTTCTTCATCAACTGATATAATGGCATGGCCTTCTCCCCCAAACGGCTTATAAACGGCTTAAAGCAGCGATACGACCCGCCAAGCGCTGGACGTCGTTTATACACGCCGGCTTAGCCAGGGAGGTGATGGCCTTGATCTTCTCCGGGTTAGCTTCAATGCCTCTGTTAGAAACCAAGAAACCCAAGAGCTTGCCTGCAGGAACACCAAAAACACATTTGGCCGGGTTAAGCATCATCTTGTAGACCCGGAGATTATCAAAGGTTTCCCTCAGATCATCTATCAAGGTTTCCTCCTTCCTGGATTTAACCACAATATCATCCACATAAGCATGAACATTGCGCCCAATCTGGTTATGAAGACAGTTCTGCACGCAACGCTGATAAGTCGCCTGTGCACTCTTGAGTCCAAAGGGCATAGACACATAGCAGAAGGCTCCAAAGGGAGTGATGAACGCCGTCTTCTCCTGGTCCTTAACTGCCATTTTAATCTGATGATATCCAGAATAAGCATCCAAGAAACTTAGGCGCTCACAACCCGCCGTAGCATCAATGATTTGATCAATACGGGGAAGGGCGAAAGGATCAGCCGGACACGCCTTGTTCAAGTCCGTGTAGTCCACACACATCCGCCAGGTGCCGTTCTTCTTGAGTACGAGCACCGGGTTAGCTAACCATTCTGGGTGAAAGACTTCAACAATAAACCCGGCCGCCAAGAGCCGGGCCACCTCTTCACCAATAGCTTTCCGCCTCTCTTCATTAAACCGCCGAAGGAATTGCCTGACCGGCTTAAATTTCGGATCAACATTGAGAGTGTGCTCAGCGAGTTCTCTAGGTACACCTGGCATGTCAGAAGGCTTCCATGCAAAAATGTCCCTATTCTCACGGATGAACTCGATGAGCGCGCTTTCCTATTTTGGATCTAGATTGGCACTGATGCTAAACTGCTGAGATGAATCTCCTGGAACGAAATCAACAAGTTTAGTCTCATCAGCCGACTTAAATTTCATTGCCGGCTCATGCTCCGTAGTCGGCTTTTTCAGAGAGGTCATATCTGTTGGGTCAACGTTGTCTTTGTAAAACTTCAACTCCTCTGTTGCGCAAACAGATTCTGCATAAGCTGCATCGCCTTCCTCACACTCCAGGGCCACCTTCCGGCTGCCGTGAACCGTAATGGTCCCATTATGACCCGGCATCTTGAGCTGTAAATACACGTAACACGGCCGTGCCATGAACTTGGCGTAAGCCGGCCGCCCAAATATGGCATGGTACGGACTTCTTATCTTGACCACCTCAAAGGTCAATTTTTCCACCCTGTAGTTGTGCTCATCTCCAAAGGCCACTTCCAACTCGATCTTGCCGACTGGATAAGCCGACTTACCAGGTACCACACCATGGAAAATAGTGTTTGACTGGCTGAGGTTCTTATCAATCAACCCCATACGACGGAACGTCTCATAATAGAGGATGTTGATGCTGCTGCCTCCATCCATGAGCACCTTAGTGAACTTATATCCTCCCACCTGAGGAGCCACCACCAAGGCCAAGTGACCCGGATTATCCACCCGGGGAGGGTGATCCTCCCTACTCCACACTATAGGCTGCTCAGACCACCGCAAGTAGCGTGGAACCGCCGGCTCAACAGCATTCACAGCCCTCTTATGAAGCTTCTGATCTCGCTTACACAGACTGGTGGTAAACACATGATACTGTCCACCGCTAAGCTGCTTTGGATTGGTCTGATAACCCCCCTGCTGCTGTTGATGACCCTGGCCAGACTGCTGATTAAAGCCCCCTTGACCGTTCTGAGGATTAGAATTTGAGCCGCCGCCCGGGCCATGAAAGCCGCCGGCGCCTGAGCCACCGCCCGGGCCATTGTTGCCGTTAAAGGCGTTGGAATTCTTAAAGGCCTTCATGATTGCACAATCCTTCCATAGATGAGTAGCTGGCTTCTCTCTAGAGCCATGCCTTGGACAAGGCTCATTCAACAGCTGCTCCAGCGTCGGGCCTGACCCGCCGGCTCGGGGAGGGGGCCTCCCCTTGCGTCGCTGGTTATTACCCTGTGAGCTGGCGTTGGCTACGAACTCTAGGCTGCCATCGGCCTTGCGCTTGCCACCTCCTTGGTTCCCCGGGTTATGCTGAGGACCCTTGCCATTGCCGTTCTTCTTTCCCTTCCCTGTCCTTTCATCATCTGAAGCGGGGTCCTTGGTACTATCAGAATCGGCGTACTTGACGAGAGCCGCCATCAGCGTACCCATATCATTGCAGTCGCGCTTAAGCCGCCCGAGTTTCATCTTCAGGGGCACGAAACGACAATTCTGTTCCAACATTAAGACTGCAGAGCCGGCATCCATCTTATCAGAGAATGTATATCCTTAACCCGCGAACCAATGTGTCGTAGACTCACCCTCCTGCTGCTTACAGTTAGTCAAATCCACAATTGACATAGACTGCCTACAGGTATCCTTGAAATTTTGGATGAACCGGGCTTTCAGCTCAGCCCAAGACCCGATGGAATTCGGTGGTAGCCCTTTTAACCAAGTGCAGGCAGTCCCATCTAACATCATGGTGAAGTACTTGGCCATTGCCGCTTCACTGACTTCCAGCAGTTCCATGGCCATCTCGTAACTCTCGATCCAGGCTGCGGGTTGTAAGTCAGCCGTGTAATTAGGCACCTTCCTAGGGCCTTTGAAGTCCTTGGGTAGACGCTCATTGCGGAGAGCTGGCACTAAACAAGGGACACCTCCAGTCCTGGTAGGGATACCCACGTCGACGGAAGTCGTCGGATAAGCCGGGGGAGTCTGGTAAGCCGTCAACTGAGGCACCTGCTCCGCCTCTTGCCGCGCTCTGTCTTGGTCTGCTGCGTGAAAGGCTCCGTTATGAGCCGGGCCATGGCCAGGGGGCGGGTCATGGCGTCGGACATTACTTGAGCCGGTCGCTGAGACCATGTGTCTGCTATAACTCGGGCTCCGGCCTGGACGAGGGGTCGAGTGGATCCTGTCCCGGCTGTAAGAGTACGCCTCTTGCTGCGCCAGTGCTGTCTGAAGGAGTTCCCTGACCCGGCGGGTTTCAATAGCCGTCGGAGAGTCGCCGTCAATTGGGAGGGCCGCCAGCCGTGCTGCTGCGGCGACCATGTTCTCCAGCGGGTTAGCATAATGACCCGGTGGTATTGGCACATACTGAGGCGGGGCAGGGTTCACCCGGGGAGGCCCCATCACTTGTGGCTGAACAGGGGTCCCAGACCCGGGCACTATGATCCCTGGCGGGTTACTAGACCCTGCACCTGGCGTGTTGAAGAGGTTTCGAGGATCGTAAACCGGAGGGAGTCGAGATTGGGCCTTTTGATGCCTCCTTCTCATGACCTCATTGGACGCGTTCTGATCCATCGTGAGCCGGAAGGACTGCGCCTGAATCAACTGAGTTTGGGCGTCGAGAGCCGCCCTCTCCGCAGCCATCCTGATCCCTTCCGCTGCCAGATCCTCTTTGGCTTTCACTAGATCTAACTTTAACTGCGCCACCTCCGCGTCATGCTGAGCTTGATCCGCCGGGTCAACCGCGGCAGTCAACAGGGCCGTCATCTTGTCCGTGAGATCCATCAGCACCTGAGCCGGCGAGGGCACCGGGTTTCCCGCCCCAGCAGCAGGGTTCTGAACAGGCTGCGCACCGGCCATGAAGATTCCAACCCGGCTCGGCGGCTCAAACGGGTCCGGAATACTGTCACCATCGGAACAACCCATGAGCCTGCCATCTTGAAGTTGATACAACGAGTTTGACTCATCTGTGGACGACTCGCCGTCAGAGCCGGCGGCCGTCTCATCACCAGATCCAGATCCATCAGAGAGCCCTCCATGGATACATCCCACAAAAGCATGCTTCAAGGCAGGCAGGGCCCGGGCGGGTCATGCGCGCTGAGCCGTCTCGATGAGATCGGCGCAGAGATCCGGCTCAGGGCCCGGCTCACCAATCTTGCCAATGAAAACATGAATTCCGCCGAAGGGGACCCGGTATCCGTACTCAATTGAGCCGGCGTCGGGGCCCCAGTTTGCATCGTCGATGTAGAGCTTGTCGCGACGACTCTTGGTCATCCGGCCCACAGCGTATCCCTTGAGCCCTTCGAAGCTGCCCTTCAAGAACTCAAATCCACCGTGCGCTGGCCCCACGGTGGGCGCCAACTGTCGTGGAATTGTCACGGCAGATGTCCTCAAGCTAGGACTTAGTCGTGGAGCCATCGCACTAGGAAGCTTGAAGGGGTTAAACGGGACAAGGAACACGAGGGTTTATACTGGTTCGGCCCCTTACGGTGAAGGTAAAAGCCTACGTCCAGTTGAGGTGGTATTGATTAGGGTTTCGATGACCAGGGAGCTTAACTGCTATGCCTGGCTCTCGATGAGATCTTTCTTGTCCCTAAACCGCTGCCGGGTCGTCCCTTTATATAGAGAGGTTGACGCCCAGCGGCTCTCAGAGTCCCGGCCGGCTCATAAAAGTGTCCGGCTCGGACTCTCAACTATTCTTGCCTTACACTACAAGTCTCGCCATAACGGCGGTTTATCACTACGGGCCTTAAGCCATCTCCGGGTCTTAAGCCCATCTTTGGCCCACCGTCTTCAAGCTTGGCGCCGGGCTTCAAGTGATGACCCTTACGAGTAACCCGGCCTCTTCTGGCGGGTGACTCTACGGTTCATATCCTCAACATTAGGCCCCAGATTGATTTGAGCCGGCTCATGTCAATCTTCAACTCCTTCGACAGAGAAACTCCGGCTTACAATTGTGTGAAATCCATAACCCGGCGTGATGTCATCCTCGGGACTCCGGGTAATCCGCCGTGACGTCATCTTCCATTAAGTCCATTTTTTACTCCACCATATCCGCAACGGATCTTATCTTTACTGCCATCCCGAGAATCGAGGTGCTTTATGGTGAGATAACCGCGCCGTGGCCTCCTCGTTTCTCGCGCCCACTTATGAGCTCGCCCTTATAAGTAGCCCGGCCCGATGAGCCTTCGGCCACCCGTCTTCCTCCTCGCGCCACTGTTCTTCCGCTCGAGCTCTGTTGTCGTCGCCACCGCGGGTCTTCTCGTCCTCACCGACTCCGGCCGCTGCATCGACCTGTTGCGTCCAGAGAGAACGGCGGCGATCCCCGCGACTCACCAGCACCCGTAAGTCTTCGTCACTCCGTAGAGTAGATCCACATTAGGTTTCCGCAGTTCTTCCCGTGTTCTTCACCGTTCTTCGCGGGCCTTTGGTAGACTTGATTTTTACCACCCTTTTTGATCTTAGACTAGTATAGAACCACTGCGATAGCTGTTGTACTTCCATTCTCAATGTATATAGGCTCCTTTTTACTGCATAGTAGCTCCGTTCAAACCCGCGAACTTCTTCTGCGTCTGCTTTAGGTCTAGAATTTTTCCTCTTAAGTTGACCATTTTCATCCAAATTAGTTACTGCTATGTGTGAAACCTGTTTTCACCACACTTAGTAAAAAACTGCCCCGCTGAGTCCTGGCGGTTTACATTTCCGGCTTAAAGAAGCCACGCGCCGTAAAGCCTTCCAGCTCAAAGAAGTCATGCGTCGTAAAAATTTCCGGCTTACCAGCGACATGGTCGTAGACAATTGAATTACTCTTAACACCTTTCAGCGGCTTAGATAACCCGATGTACTTAGATATATGTCATTAGGCCCCTCCATAAGCCGCCACCTTAAACCTTGAACTGTAAATTTCCTCCGGCTTATAATTAAACCGGACATTTTCCTTTTATCATAGGCTTCCGACTTTCACCATGCCTCCCAAAGCTCCCAAAGCACCCATCACTTGCAACTGGATGAGGTCCAACGTCACCGACGAGACCTTAACGGATTTTATGAAGTCAGGTTACCTGCCCAAGAAGGACGTCATGTCCTACCGTGCCCCCGACCCGTCAGAGGAGAGACCACAGCCAAGGGACGGGGAGGTGGTCATTTTTGCGGATCATATGAGCCGGGGCTTCGCACCGCCCGGCTCAAAGTTCTTTAGAGACGTGCTGAACTTCTTTGACCTGCGGCCACAAGATATAGGACCCAATTCTGTGTCCAACATATGCAACTTCCAAGTGTTCTGCGAGGTCTACCTTGGAGAGGAGCCCAGCCTGCTGCTCTTCAGAGAGCTCTTCTACCTGAACCGCCAGAACGAGTGTGCCAACGGGCCAAGCTTGGAACTTGGTGGAATCTCCATTCAGCGACGGAGAGACTGCCTTTTCCCTTACACCGAGCCGCCAAGCCACCCAAAGGACTGGAACCAGACGTGGTTCTATTGCCAAGACACGTCGCCGGCTGACGAGAGCCCGCTGCCCGGCTTTCGCCCTTCACGTCTGGAACCAACTCACCCTCTGTCTGACAAGTTAACTCAAGCGGAGCGCCAACCTCTGCTCCCCACCATCAACAAGATCAAGGCTCTCCTGGGCAATGGTCTCAATGGAATTGATCTGGTCCGGGTCTGGATCTCGTGGCGGGTGATCCCCTTGAGCCGCCGCCCCGGCTTAATGTGTGAATACACAGGCCGGAAAGATGACCCCCTGCGACACAGCCGCAACGATCTTCCTGAAGACGTTGCTGAAGACATGACCAAGGCTCTCTTGAACGAGAGCTTGGCAGACTGCGGGAGGACCGGCTTAGCCCCTTCTGCAAGACCAACCCGGCCCCAGCGGTAAGCCGCTGATCTGAACATCTTATTTCTTCTGTAGATAGCTTCATCTGAACTTTAAGAAATCGTCATTGTATTTTTCAGGCTGATGACAAATTCTGGAAGGTCAAATATGACCATGAGGCGGCCAAGAAGGCCAGGAAGGCTAAGAAAGCCGCCAAGAGAGCCGCTCCCCGCAAGAAGGGAAGTAGGCCTACTGCTTCAGAGCTGCTGCAACTAAGCGACAGCTCCGAGTCAGAGGTAACCCCTGAACCTGTAAGCTCTTGTTATTATTGTTTTATTTCTGTCCACCTTATCAATACTGTTCATCAACAGGATGACACCGGAGCAAGTAACCCGGTGGTTGAAGAGGTAATGATCACTTTCCTCCGACTCGGAGCCCTTGCCAAGGCTGAAAGTCCGAAGGGTAACCCGGAAAGTAAGATTTTCACATCCTTTAGCTTATCAAGATCCTCAATTTATTTTGAAGCGACAGATTCATGAGAGCCGGCGGCACACCCGGACCAACAAGGACGCTGACCTCTCCTCCGGTTTACCTGATGCGTCGAGGAAACGCCGGACCAAGGTTATCTCAAACTTGTACCCTTTTCATCCTTTGGCGGGTGTTATACGTCAACCGCTCAACTCTTCTGATTCAAACTATCAGGAAACCTCACCCTCCTCGGGTGATTCGATGCAATCAAACCTGCCGGCTTTCAAGACCGTGCCTGGGTAATGATGATCATCTCATGTTGCACTTATCTTTACTTATACTTTTGTACTTAACCATTTTGTCTTTTCAGTGCCCAAGGAAAACTCAGCAAAAGGGCGAAGAAGAACAAGCCGGTCGAAGAGCCGGACTTGCCTGAACCGGAGGTAGCAGCTCAAGAACCGCCACCTGCCTCTGCTCCTGAAGCCACTGCTCCATCCAACAAGCCAATTGCAGAAACTTCTGCTAACCCGGAGGCCTCCAGCTCAGCTCAGCCGGCAATGACCCGGACGTGGTAATCACCCGGACGGAGTTTGTTGAGCCGGGGAGACCTACTGCGCTGGCCAAGTGCTCCGCCAAGGGGGAGTTGCTAAGCCACCGCCGGGTTAATCTGGACCTCACTGACTACGCCAATCTGAGCATCGGAGAGATCGTCTCCGGCTATGTCAGCCAAGTGCACAAGAGCCGGGATGTAGAGATCGCATGGTGAACCAGATTCAGCAGAAGTCTGAGGTACCACTCTTCTTTCTTCTTGCTTACTGCATAGTTATCTTGTTATTCTTACCATACTCTAGCCCCCAAGTCTACGACTTATGATAGAATATGTTGTAGACTTAAGTTCCGGCTTACTCGCTTGAACCGGCAATTTGTAATAGAAACGTTCGATATGCATTAGCCCCAAGTGCCAAGTGTCTTTGCTTGGAAAGTGCTTGGGACTTTAAAATTGCATAATAACTGTTCATCCTATAACCCGGAAATTATGCAGGCTGCTGCAAGAAGTTTGAAGCTGACATCTCCGATCTCAAGACCCGTCTGAAGACGCAAGAACGGAGACCCGGAAAGCAAACGCCAAATTTGTGTCCAGCATTGCTGGCAAGAAAAGCTGAAAATAGACTTTGACGCTGAACCGAGAGCCTGGGCCGAAGAGAAGGCCACTCTGGTGAACCGGGCCGAACAGGCGTAGAAGGCTCTCTCAGAGAAGACCGCCAAACTCTCCGGTTTAAAGCGCCAAGTGTCCCAAATGGTTGCCGCAATCTTCGGTAAGTCATGTCACCGGCTTTCATCAAGTTTAGAATCTTTATATCTCATAACTCATCCTTGTCGGCGGCTTATCTTATTCTGTTAAACAGGTCCCAGAAGCGCCAACCTCAACCAGAGTGTGGTAACCAAGCTGAAGGCCGCGTACACCCTGGTGGAGCAACTCTACACCGGGTCACAGTGTGCCTTGGCTGTGGTGGCCCTACCCAACGAGGTGCCGACTCACCTGACGGAAGTCCTTCGCCGGCTCGCCGTTCTGCCTCAACGCATCCAAGAGCTGCGGCGGGCCTCTGCAAGAGCCGGAGCTATCGCCGCTCTGAGCCGGGCCAAGGCGTTCCTTCCAGAGTTACACCCGGTGGACATTGCCCTCGGCTATCCCAGTTTGAAGGAAGACGGCACACCCTTCGACCAAAGGGACTTTGCAGCCTGCGTGAAGATCGTGCGCCCGGTGGCCACCCTCATTGGAAACGACACAGATCTGACCAAGTACCAGCCGGGTTACAATGCAGAAAATCAGAGGATCCCCACTCCGCGTTATGAAGCTATCAGCTTAGTCCCGCCAGCTCGTAAGCACACCTTCGCCCCGGAGATTGACCCGGTCGGGTTAATTGACGAGGAAGCTCAATTTGAATCTCTGAGCGGCATTGACTGGAAGTCATCAACTTTCCAGGTCTTGGGAACAGCCGGAGGAGAGGAGAGGGATGAGCCGGAGACTTCAACCCAGCAAGCATCGTAACTCTGCAGGCGGCTTACGAAACAATGCTTCACCCTTTTGGACTCGATGAGTCTTGTAATAGAGTAGGACCAACACTTTAACTTTGCCGTGCCATCGTGCACGCGTTGAATGCTGAAGTCCATTGAAGTTGTCTCCTTTATATTTCTCCGGGTCATAATCAATCATTCATTTTCCTTAAGCTCAAATAGTTGCCTTTAACTATCCTGCATCGAAGGACAAATCACAAGTCTCTAGGCGGCTTACCGCACTGAGAATCATAGTTTTAGATATATAACCCGGAATATGAATCAAAAAAGACTGGTCCTCAATTATGTCCTTGATATAGCCGTAATAACACACTTACCGGCCTGCAAGCACACTTCCGGCTTATATAACCCGGGTAATAAGGTTGGTACCTCAATTCCGGTTTACCAGTCTTAATAACACCGATTGTATTCGACTAGTACTATAAATCAAAGTTAAGCCGGCAAAGTGAGACCCGCCGTGCACACTTGAAATAATCAGAAGAACTCACTATAAATTAGAAGAACTTAGGGGCTTCCGATTCAAATATGACCAGAAACCCGTCCCAAAGGGGTTATGCTAGGATTCGAATGCGATCATATAGCCCCCAGTGGGTGTGGCGATGCCAATCAAGAGGGTACCGACAGCTATGTTCTCTTTGGTTCGAATACGACCCATGTTTGAACAGGAAGCCCCCAAATGACCTTAAGAATTGTTTAACGACGCTGGTTCGAATACGATCCACGTCGGTTCCCAAAGGGGTTAAACTATGATTCAAATATGATCAAAGAAAACTCCTTAATGAGCTCGACACTTTGCCAATCAAATGGGTATCGACAGCTATGTTCTCCTTGGGGAATAGGCGAGTTTTAAGGCGAGTGGGGAGGCGCTTGACATTCGCTGCCTTTATAAGGAGATAAGGACTCAACTTTTTCACCCACGCCTTCTTTCTCTCTTCCCACCCACTCTCGAGCTCCAGCGCCCAAGCTTCCATCCTTTCCGCCTCATAAAAAGCACTCCGACCATGTCCGGATCTGGAGCGCAAGGCAAGGGGATGGCCTCCTTCGTCACGGAGAAGGACATCAGAAGCTCCGGGAGGTGGGGTACTTGGCCCAGGAAATCGCCCACTAGCTTCTAGCCAAGGGGCAGATCATTCCCATCCCGGAGGCCCATGAGAGGGTGGTGTTCATCCCCCACTTCGTCCGCGGGTTGGGCTTTCCTCTCCACTCATTCGTTCGCGGACTCATGTTCTACTACGGGCAAGATTTCCATGATGTGTTCCCCAACTCCTTCCTCAACATCTCGGCATTCATTGTCGTGTGCGAGGCCTTCCTCCGCATCCCACCCCACTTCGGATTGTGGCTGAAGACAATGTGAAGCCGAAGGTGGTGGGTGGTCAACACGCAGAGTGCGGATACGGCATGGTGAGCAAGATGCCCAACGTCACATGGCCCAAAGGTACCTTCATGGAGACCATCAAAGGGTGGCAGCAGCTGTGGTTCTACATCACCGAGCCCTGCAACACCACCTGGGCCGCGGCTCCCGAATTCAAATCCGGGACCCCGATGCGGCTCACCTCCTAGCTAGGGAAGGGCCTGAGCTGGGCGTCATCGCATGAGGTGTCCGTGCTGCAGACGCGCATCTGGAGCATGGTGGACAAGAACATCAAGCTTGTCAATGTGATCCAGGTGATGCTCTTTCGCCGGATCCTTCCATGCCAAAGCCGGACTTGCCATTTGTGGGAGTTCGATCCGGCCGAGCACTAGACCTTACAACAGTTCTTCGACACTACACACGAAGACATCTGTAAGTTGCTCTTCAAGTCCAACGAGACGTGGCCGAAGACGACCGAGGACCGTGGGTACAACCTGACCCATCCTGCCAGTCCGGTAAATTTTTTGTATTCCAAGGTGTATCCTTTACTTGTATACTCAAGGAAGACGTCTAAGCTTCCCTATTTGTTTCTTCAGGGCTGGACAAAGAAGATGGAGCGGATCCAGTGTCCGGCTCAGCTGCCCGAAAACCCAACAATCCCACTTCTGACAAAGATGCTGGTTCTGGCACCCTACCAGGTGCCGGAGAAGAAGGCCAAGGAGACCAGAAGCGGCCTCCGCCGTAAGGGCACTTCGGACGTGACGTTCGAAGACGCCGAAACTCACTCCTCTGCTGCGAGGACAATGAGGAGGAGGAAGAAAGCAACTCTCCCCCTAAGGGGGGAAGGAAGAAAAGGGCGGCCTCCACGCATCTGGAGGCAGAGGCATCCAAGAAGGGGAGAGCCTCCCTTGCGAATGACTCCGCGTTGGATACATACAGCAGCCCGGAGTGGCGCCCCAGGGATAAGCCCCTGGCCGAATCGTAAGTACTCAAAGGCACTGACGCACTCATATATCCAACTCCTTTTATTTAGCAGTTTTAACATGTTTGAATCATGCCCTGCAGTCTGGCTCGTTCGCACCTCCAGCGATCCTCATCTTCGGGGAATTCGCTGGATCCCAAGGTGATGGACAGCGGGTCCCTTCCGGCGGCCTCTTCTCCTAAGGCCATGGATGACACCGAGGTGCTGTCCCGAAGGACCTCCCCAGGCCAGGGAGAGACGCAGAAGGCCGTCAGGGTGGCGCCAGAGGATGATACCTCGGCTGCCGGACACATGAGTGAGGAAATCCCCTGGAGATTGGCGATGGGGGCCATATTCAATTCGGCCCCCAGCCGAATACAATTCCGGAGACCTATATGGCTCCGGAATCAGGCAAGCAGCCTCCTTCAAAAGAAGGAGGTGCACCGATTCAACCAGTGACCTCTGCCCATCCAGAGGCACCAGATACTCTACTGGAAGCGCTGTAAAGCACTTCCATTGTTGAGGAACACCGTATCCTTATGGGTACGGTGGTTGAGAGGGTTCAGTCCATTAAGAGCGGACTGACCGAAGCCTGCACCAGCCTTCTGACAGGCTTTGAGGTATGCGACGTAATTATGCAAAAGGAATGTCATAGTGTAGACAGTAGCCCCTGAGACTCAGTCCGGTATTCGGAAAGAAAAGCCGGACAGAGGATCAAATAATTTTTCGTAGGAGACTAACCATACATGTCTATGTGATTAAGCAGGCGTGGTTGCTGGCTGCGACCTCCCATTCTGCCGAAGTCTCCGGACTGAAGCAGAGTCTAGAGCGGACCGCGGAAGAGCTCGGCCGTGTGAAGAAACAGCTGGAGGACAATCAAGGTATGCAATGACCTTGTGTAGATTCAGAAAGGATGAATGATTGGTGTTGACCATAGTGCCATGATATTTTGTAGGAGCAGCCAACAAGGTGGAGACCCTCAGAAGGCACTGGCCAAAGCCCAGGAGAGAGCGGCAAAGGAACAAGCTGCTCGCAAAAAACACGAGGCCATGGTCGGTGAGGTCCAGCAGGAGCTCCAGGACGCCGTGAAGAAATGCGAGTCCTTGGAGCACAATATTGCGAATCGAGATTCAGAACTTGCCAAGGCCCGCCAAAGTGCACAAGATGCCCGGGTTGAAGCCCAGGGCGCCCTCCAGGAAATCCAGGAGGCCAGAAAAATCACGGCGGGTAAGGCCTTTATTATGCAGAGCAAGTATGTGAAGAAAAGGTACCTCTTACTGACCCGGATTTGGAGTTCTCCAGGAGCGTTTGCCGATCTGCCGTGTAGTGTTGCTGACGCTGCAGATTTCTTCCGAGCCAAAGAAGGGAGCTCCACGGAGAAGCTGTTCTGGTCGCAATACCTTGCGCCAGAGCATCTGGTGCCCTTTAGCGATCAGCTGAAACAGCTGACCGAACTGCATAGGGTGGCCGAATTGGCCATGAAGGATTTGATAATCCATCTATGGCCTGCCGAAGCCATACCCAGCAGCTACTTCGGGCTCGTGAAGCGGCTGGTCAATGCCTGCCCACGGCTTGATGCCATCAAGCGGTCGGTCTGCATCGAAGGTGCGCGGATGGCCTTCACCCGCATCAAGGTGCGGGATCCCTTCAGGACATCATCAAAATACCGCTCGGGCGTGCGGTGCTCCTTGCCCGCGGGCGGTCCCTCGGTCGCGAGCTTGACGGCATCCATCTTCACCCACTGGGGCCAGTGTTCAAAAGACATTATCTTTGAATGAAGTCATTCATGTTATCCCTTCCTGTATTATGAAACAAAGCCGTTATTTAATATAATATTTGTTTGTTTTTAAAATTCTACCTCCTGTGTGGCCGTTTTGTTAAATCTGAGAGTTGGCCGGTCGTCGGCTTCAGCCCCCACGTAGGTAGTACGGGGGTGTTCGGGATGGAATCTAAACACTCTTGATCCAAGAGTTTGGTCCTTGAATGAGGTGTTTAGCGCAACGAACCAGGAAATCAAACTATGTGGCTTTATCACCCTCACTTAGCCATAGGAGTTTGACAATAGTAATGTAGGCACATCCCCCAGTTAGTATTTAATCCGGACTAGGGTGCTGTAGACGCCTGATCGGGTAGAGGCCGATTCATCGCATAATGCGGAAAATATCGCAAAAGATTTTTAACCTCCGAATAGCTGACCAGCTCTCGCCGCATCATGACAGTCAGTTTCGGCTTTCTCTACTGAGGTGTTTGCTCGGATAAACTAGAAACACAATCGCAGTAGTTCTCCCTTTACTACCTTAGCCGATAGGACGGAACGTAAGGTAGCAAGCACAGGAGCCGGGCAACCCAACTATTGACCAAAGACATGATTCGGAGCCGATGCATATAATGCTAACTTCGGGGTGCCGAACTATACTGTAAAAAGTGTTTGGACTTTGTTGCCGTAGTATGGAGCACAATGAAGCCCCTGGCAAATTAAAGCGTACCAAAGTGTACGGGTGCAATCGATAAGAATAGCGAAATAAAAAATGAAGTAGTAAGCTAGTGCCACATAAGTTGAGCCGCAAACTGTTTCCATTATAATTTGATTAATATGTCAAAGAGTATTTGTACCAATAGTGCGATAAGCAACATGGCTATTTAACATGCCAAAACCGAGGGGGGGGGGCTGCGTGCGGGTCCTGAAAACAGGTAGAATGATCGTCAAGAAGAACATCTAGAGATTCCCCCACACGTCTGTGCTGTTTGCCGCCTTGGTATATCCATTTTTCGAAAGGACCGATGATCAGGCCGTTGGGAGGGGCCTGTAGAGAGGAAGCCTAAAAAGGAAAGAAAAGAAAAAGGGAAAGCATGTGTGCCCAGGTTAGGTTAAGCCGTATTATGGGACATCGTCCAGTCATGCCTCTGTCTCTGACCATGGTATTTTGAGTGCGTAGTTATGTACGCGCGGTACGTACGCCGCCATTTGGTCGGGACTGAGACGAAGGCCTAATTGCTAGTCTACCTCTTGACGAGCTGGACTGTCATGCTGTGGAGTAGTCCAGACTCATTTGACAGTGTCCGGGAGCTTGGCCGCTGAATTAAAGTTCTGCTTGATAAGGCCGCTCTGTACTTCTGCTGCCAGGGCCGTGGTGTGCTCCTCGGTATGGAGGGAGCGCTCCGTGTTTCCATTGACTGTTATGACACCGCGTGGTCCGGGCATCTTGCGTTTGAGATAAGCATAGTGTGGCACCGCATTGAATCGAGCAAATGCAGTTCGTCTGAGCAGTGCGTGATAGCCACTGCGGAATGGGACGATGTCGAAGATCAAGTCTTTGCTTTGGAAGTTGTCCGGAGATCCGAAGACAACTTCCAATGTGATTGAACCCGTGCAGCGGGCCTCTACACCTGGTATTACTCCTTTAAAGGTAGTTTTTGTGGGCTTGATCCTTGATGTATTGATGCCCATTTTGCAGACTATGTCCTGATAGAGCAGGTTGAGGCTGCTTCCACCGTCCATGAGGACTCGCGTGAGGTGGAATCCATCAATGATTGGGTCAAGGACCAGTGCGACCGAACCGCCATGACGGATACTGGTCGGATGGTCCCTGCGATCAAAGGTGATCGGGCAGGACGACCATGGGTTTAATTTTGGGGCGACTGGCTCTATCACATAGACGTCCCTGAGCGCACGTTTGCGCTCCCTGTTGGTGATGTGGGTAATGTATATCATGTTCACCGTTTTAACCTGGGGGGAACTTCTTCTGTCCCCCTGTGTTCGGTGGACGGGGCTCCTCGTCGTCGTCCTCACTCTGTGACCCCTTCTCCTGCTTCTTGGCATTTAACTTGCAGGCCTGTTTAAAGACCCAACAACTTCTGTTGGTATGATTGGCTGGTTTATCGGGGGTGCCGTGGATCTGACATGGATTATCGAGTATGCGGTCCAAGCTGGATGAGCCCGGATTGTTCCTTTTAAATGGCTTCTTCCGCTGGCCGGATTTGGAGCCACTGAATCCTGTGTTGACCGTCGTGTCATCGGTATTGTCATCGTTGTTTCAATGCTTGTGCCTGTTGTGTCGGGGCTTGCCGTTGCTATTTCTGGCTTCAGAGTTGCCAGGTTCTCTTGAATTGTTATCGCTACGGGCTAGCCATCTATCTTCGCCCGCGCAAAAGCGGGTCATGAGTGCCGTGAGGGCTGCCATGGACTTCGGCTTTTCCTGGCCGAGGTGTCGGGCGATCCATTCGTCATGGATGCTATGCTTAAAGGCCGCTAGGGCTTCAACATCTGGACAGTCGACGATCTGGTTCTTTTTAGTTAGGAACCTAGTCCAGAATTTCCTGGCTGACTCTCCGGGCTGTTGAACTATGTGACTTAAGTCATCGGCATGCGGAGGTCGGACGTATATACCTTGGAAGTTGTCGCGGAAGGCGTCTTCCAAGTCCTCCCAACTGCCAATGGAGTTTTCAGGCAGGCTGTTCAACCAGTGCCGAGCTGGTCCTTTGAGTTTAGCAGGAGGTATTTGATGGCATGAAGATCATCACCGCGTGCCATATGAATATGGAGAAGAAAATCCTCAATCCATACCGCAGGATCTGTTGTTCCATCATACGATTAGATATTCAAGGGTTTAAATCCTTCTAGGAATTCGTGCTCCATTACTTCATCAGTGAAGCAGAGGGGGTGTGCGGCGCCTCTATATCGGGCCAAGTCGCGACGTAGCTCGGATGGAGTTCGTCTGCGATTTTTGGCCCTGGCGTGATTATACTTGTCACGTCCGGCTAGATAGCCGTCGTCGTGCGTCGGGGCACGCCCCCCGCGATCCGTAGATCGATCTGGTCTGACCTGCTCTACTGTACAGGTCTTGCTGCAGGTCATATGTATATCCCCGAGCTGTTATATCTCTACCTTTACAGCGAGGTAGTATGGGCTGGTATTCGTCTCGAGTTGCCGTTTTGTCCCGGCCACGAGGTGGTCAGTCAGCCGCATTACGTGCTGATGGTGCAGGCTCGAGGGCCTTGTCATCAAATTGGGGTAGCAGTTTACGCTTCGTGTAACTTTTGGTTGGGCGCTCGAGGCCGTATTCCTCGGCTGCCAGGACATTAGTCCACCTATCGTTGAGCAGATCTTGATCAGCTTGAAGCTGCTGCTGCTTCTTTTTCAGGCTCCTTGTAGTGGCGATTAGCCGGCGCTTAAAGCGCTCCTACTCGAGAGGTTCCTATGGGGACCCCGACTCATAAGTCGTGATCACCGAATGCACATGTACAGTGATCCCAGAGATTAATGCTCACTGAACACACAGAAGCTGAATAACAAGAGTCTTACATCCGTACATACCGACTTACATAAATTATGACCATTATGGTCAAGTTTTGAGTATAACATTGCAGCGGAAATCTTCGTCAATAACTTGGACCCATGCCATCTGCCTTAACCCTAAGGCATTCTGACTGGGAAGCGTCCTAGCTCACATGTTCGTCACCGAAGTATTCTTCATCGTATCCTGTTTTTTCATGCCTGGCCAATAAAATAACCAGTGGCAAGCCAATGAGTACTTTGAATGTACTCGCAAGCAACCCATGTTTTGGTTCAAGATACAACAATGCATGATATAGGTAAATTTTGCAGAAAGCTAGTTTGTTGTGCTATGACATGTTCAACAATTGGTAAAACATGCATCATACTAATTCAAGTAACCATAGGGACTGGTTACAGATATCAACATAAATGGAGTGGGCATCAACCCAACTCAATCATGTCAAGTCCTTTGACTTGACCCATGTAGTTCTTCCCACTTATCCAAACACACACACTGGTTTGTAAACATGTGGACGTAGCCCAAGAGTGGTTACCCTACTGTCCTTGACTGTGGACACGACTATTCGAATAGTTTTACACTCTGGAGAGGTTGCACACTTTACCCACAAGATCCGGGGAACTTTCGTGTCATCCACGACCGCGGTACCTCAAGTACCCGGGGTAAGCACCTGATCACTATCTTTCCCTAGACGACACCAACATAGAGTCCACTCGATTGGTAGCAACCCCCGTGCCCAACATTTCTCATCTTAAGATTTTGGAGCCATGCTCCCATATTCATCACATACCACAAGCACGGGGTACCAACAGTGTGTCCGGTGCCCTGTAAAAACAGTCATGGCCGCCCTACCTGGCACGACCCCATCCCGAAAGAGCGCAACAACAACAACTCTCCCGTCACTAGTAGTGCGGGCTCCAAGCTAGTATCGGCCTAGGTAATCAATAATGCCCTTTCCCATATAAGGGTAGAGTGGTTGCGCATGTAAGGTTGGAATAACCGTCGCAACTTAAACCAATCCGTTTTGAAAACAACACACACACTTGCCTCGGTACACCACTTTGTGATCAAGTGGTTACCCAACTCATTATCTCCCTCGGGCATAAGTGGCACCCGACAGAGTTTTCGAAAAGTCTTTTGTAAATACTTTGTCTCCATCACCATGCATATTCCCGTCCCATTTGCGTAGCCACTACTATAGCATCCTATCTACTCCCACCGGCATAACCCTCATAAGGAGGTAGGGTCATGCACCATGCAAGTATCAACGAGGAAGTAACGGTGGTAAACCACCCCATGTGGTCACCTCACCATCATGTCTCTGATGCAAGCAATAAAAGTGCTATATGACATGCATAAAAAGGGTTTTATAGACATAGTCAAAGGGCTGCTTGCCTGGTTCATCAGAGTCTTCAAGTCTTCTGGTCCTTCTCCAAATACTCTGTCTACTTTGTCAACTAATGTCAGAAACAATCACAATAAGCAACACAACAAGGCAAAAATAAAAGTGCTCTAAAAATATGAAGTTGACTTTTCTAGGACTCCCCTGGTTATATGAAAAATAACCAGAGTGGTTTCATTGGAATTGGATCAGTGGCTATTTCTAAACATTTCAATATGATAGAATCAATGGATTTATGGATTTGCAAGAAGTGTACAGAAATATATTTTTGAAAAATGATCAAAGGCACCCATTTAATAAATCATAATTTTAGAAGCATCTAGGAGTTGGTTTCACTGGATTTGGAGTTCAAATGAATTTCCTATGAATTTGCAAAGTTGACAAATATGAAGAAATGGCTCATTATATTGTGTTGCACAGAAAGTATTAATAAAAATGTTCGTAACCTAAGTTATGAGCTGAGAAGCATCTAGAAATTTGAATCATGGCATTTGGATCAAATATGAGTTCTCTGTGATTTTCTAAAGTTCATCAGAGAAATGGAAAATGGGATTTTATTTAATTTGTGTGAGGAAAGTTGTTCTGGAAAAATGTGCATGTTACACGAAAAGGTAGATCATGATTTATGGAGTCACTAGAAATTTGAATTACTAGATTTGGAGTTCATAAGATTTATTTGTGAATTTTACAAGTTTACAGAAAAAGCAAAAAAAAGGGAAAGGGTTTTACCCTTATCCCGCGCACTGGGCGGGAGATAGCAGTGGGCCGGCCCAGTGGCTCAGCTGCGCGGCTGGCACGGGCGACGTGGAAGGCGCCTTCGCGGAGTACGCTTCTGCGCAGGGGAAGCGGATCCGCTGGAGCCGTATCCACTTAAACAGACGAGCTATCCTGCTGGGTCGCTGACGTGCGGGCCCCAGCGGTAGGTCGTCTTCCACCTCCCGCGCACGCTCTGGCCGTGGGGAGGAGCGGCTCCTGACGGTAATAGCCGGGGCTACAGAGCGTCTCCGGCGACGCTCCGCCCACCAGCGTTCTCAGGAGGATGAGCCGCATCCATCGGTGTACGGCTCGCTTGCCGAGGAGAGCCATAGACGCGACGGCCTGGACGACCGCGGAAGAGGCCATCGGCCATCTTCGGCTTCGAGCACACAACGCTCCTGGGGATGAACGGCGGTGAGGGAAGGGCTTGTGGTGGTGACAAGAGGGTGCGGGGCTGTCCAGGGGAAGAGAGAGGGGCCGAGGCCTGCGGATTTGAGCAGCGGCCGGCGGCTCGGCTCCGGCCTCGGAGGAGGATGGAGAGCACGAGGAGGGGAGTAGGTTGGTCCAGGGGGTGCACGAGAGGTAGAGAGAGCCAAATGGGTAGAGAGAGAGCTAGGGGGTGGCCTTAAGTAGACGACCCGTGGCTCACCGTGGACGCGGCGCACGGGTGGCTGCAACAACGGCTCGGGAGGCCAGGAGAGAGGGCGAGGGGCTGTCTACGGCGTTCGTGGGAGTTGAGTGGGGTGCCAGGAAGAGAGAGGAGGAGCGGGGCGAGCTGCACGCGGCCATAGGAGCTGCGCGAGCATTGGCCGAGCCGGGCGTCTCTGGGCACGCGCCACAGGAGGTGAGAGAGAGGGAGAGACGAGGGGGCCTGCACGGTGCCGTCTTCCGGACGTCGAGGCACCTCGACTGGCGCGAGGGGGAGGCTCGAGGCGGTCGGGGGACACGATGTCAACGCTCGCGTGCTCTGCCAAGCGCTCCAGAGCATGCAAACGGCTGGCATCCGCGGCTTTTTGTGCGCACCCGCGCACCCACTTGTGTTTGGCGTCTGCAGGGAGAATAAACAAGAGGGACGGAGGCTTTGGAGGCTCTGTAACTTGCCAGGAGTGGGAGAGAGATGAGAAAGGGAGGGGAAAGTGGCTGTCCAGAGAAGAAAAATGGGTCTTTGCCCCTTTTAATCATTGCACCTTGGGCAGCAAAGCATGTAGTAGTTAGAGGAGGACCACATGAGGCTGTGGGAAAAAGTTGAGCTCATGGAGATTAGTGGAAATGGACAAAACATGTATTTTAAATTTCTGCCAGAAGGTGTTTGATGTAGGTTTGGGAAAGCAAATGAACTTCCCTTATCATGAGGTTTGACAGGTTCAAATGGCCTCAGAAAATAAGAGGTTCCACCAAGATTGAGTTCATTTGGGCAAAGTTGCCAATGCAACTTTTGTAAACCCTAGAAATCAGCAGAAATGGGCTTTCCAAGATTTAGTCATGCAAATCTATTCTCCTTGATGCACCACTTAGTTTAGTGCCATCATTTGAGGTTCTGAACATGTCCACAAAAGTTGAGATTAAAAGGAGAAAGTTGCCAATGTAAAGTTGTTCAAATTTGGTTCTGGACAGAGAGGGTTTTGGGCACTTTGATCAAGATAAAATTCTCTCCAAATTGTGCCATTTGGTATAGATGAATAATTAGACCATTTGAGCATGTTCACCAAGTTTTAGAACATTTGGACATGTTTGGCAATGTAAAGTTGCTCAAACTTCAAAATGGACAGAAATGGTTTTGAGGGGATTTAATGGGGTTATACTATTCTCCATGACATGAGACTTGGCAAAATCATCAAACATGTCATATGTGATGTGCTAGAAGTTTTTTGGAATTTTTGGGGAATATTGCCTTTGTAAATATTTCAAAAGCTTGAAATATCCAGAAAGGGTTTTTGAGGGATTTGACCAATATTTTGAACATTACCATGTGTGGAAACTCTTATATATGGAAACTATATGTCCACTGAGTTTCCCTCATTTTTCTCAAATATTTTTGAAGGTTTAAAATAATTTTAACCTATTAAAGACCATTTCTGGACTAAAGAAAAATCCTTTAAATAAAATAGGAAAATAACTTTAAAATTATATTGTTGTGGTTTTTGGTAGTCCTATACCTAATAGGAGTCAAACATACTCTTAGAAAGATTTTTCATACCCCAAATCAAGTACTTGCAGTGGAAACCTCAATTCAGGGGTTTTTGGAAAACTAAATTTAGAAAATACTTTTTGGCCAAATTATTTTTTTAAGAAAATTCTATAATGTACAATACACATGGCATGATCATTGGTTCAAGAGTTTGGCTCAAGGAGATGAAGTATAGGAGTTGGAGGATTTATTTGATTTTTAGAGCACTTGCAAACAACACACAAAATCCAATCAAGGCAAGGTCCAAAACACTCAAAAGTTTTTTGTCAAACCACATTTTATCATGATTGTTAGCTTAAGTGTAGTGGCATGAAAATCAGGGTGTGATAGACCTACCCCCTTACAAGAATCTCGTCCCCGAGATTCCCAGACTAGGCGCGGGAAGGAATACGGAAACTTGGATTTGGGGTAGTCTTCACGTCCTCATACTACTTCTGCTTCCGTTTGGTGCTCCATTGAACCTTGAAGTACTCGATGGCGTGGCTTCGTGTATGTCGTCCTGCTTGATCCAGATTGTAATTGGGGTCTCTCGCGTAGGTCATATTGGGCTGGAGGTCGATGGCTCGGTGATCGATGTCCTTGTAGAGACCAGGCTAGTTAGGAAGTTGGAAACGTTTCCGGAGTGGTGTCGTGTGAAAAAAAAACGTTGTGCACAGTGGGTGAGTCAGGTGGTAACTCTAGCCGGTAGCCGTCTATTCTTCGTCTTGCAGTGATCTTGGGGAGGGTCGATAAATCTTGGTGTGGGCTTCCCTTTGACATGGAAATGCTTGGTTCCATTGAGAGAAGTGGCTTGCAGATACACCTGGTCTTCGACGCAGAGGTTTACTTCTTGACGATGGTGGTTGGTGTAGTTCTTCCTTCTTGACATGGCGGTCTTCAAATGTTCCCTAACCAGCTGAACGACTCTTCTTTCGTGTTTGGGTAGACAAGTAGGTCACCAATTAAAGATGTCAGCCAACTTGTCCAAGTACTCTAGGAGGACTTGCTCATGGGGTACATAAAATAGGCTAGGGTACTGGTGGTGGTCACGGTTGAGTGTTGGCCACGGTCTTCTCGATCTAGAGCCAAAGCCTGCGGTCATGATCTGACCATGTTATGGCTTGGTAGGGCTTTAGGGTTTCAAGGATTTTAGGGTGCGAGTGAACGTTTATCATCTTATCCTTGAGCACAGATTCTGAGACGCCATCTGTTCTACCTAGTCCTAAGAAATCACCTTATTCCACCGAAAGCATTATCTTGTAGAGGTCAACTCCAATCATTACTCATTCTATTCATATCCTCATGACTCCCAAGAGGAGGTCTAACAAAACAATACATGTCAACTATCCCCAAACTCATATCTATGTAAAAATAATCCATAGGCAGAACGTACAAGCTGCTAAGTTTGAATTAAACATCACAATCCAAGTGTTCGGCCTATTCTTCCAAGGTCCTTGATAGCGCATTTCTACTCTAAGGAAACACGTCGTATGCCACTCCAAGATCTTGTTTCCTTCCTATGAATCAACTCCAGCAGCCCATTAACTTCCATCAATCACTACATAATCCATTTAATTCTACAAATCCAGTGTCTATGGTGTTCCACACGATCTTCTAATGTCCTGTAATCCTCAAATACTTCAAAAGGGTTATCTTTACTATAGTCAGTCCACCAATTCCCATTATCGGGGTCAAGTAACTTCCAACCTCAAGCTTATATAGATCCTTAAATCAATTCCAATCTCCTAGTTTATTGTCCATCGAGAAACATGGTATCATGATCAAGATCATCAATCTAAATCCAATCTACTCCGAATCCCGTAGACTTACTCAGCATCTATAATCAACTAGGATCACCTATTTAAACCCAAATCTCATGCCCAACGAGAATTTCTACACTTTTCCCCAAGTCATTATCGTAATATCAACTATCTCTTATCAATATCCCCTGACTAAGTCAAATCCTTATACTTCCAAGAATTTTAGCTTACAATCATAATTGTCTAATTTTCTCAGGAGCAATGAGAGTCATGCTACTCTATTAACTGATCCCACCAAGTTCATTTACCAACATGAAAGCCTTATGATCCACCGAAGAGTCTCAGATAATTCCTCAAGGTCTCTGATATAAACTCATCAAGTCATTTGTCCTCTATTCCTATATCCTCAAATTGGTCTTCCCTATGGCATCATCGGTTCTGGTGCTATCCTAGGATGATAATGTGCTCGTTCACTATGTCCACTAGTTCCATCATGAACCCAGTGGGAAGCAAGGGTTACTGAGGCTTCACTAGTTCCCTTGCAATTTTTAGGTTAAGCACATGGTTAAGAATTCGAGCTGGGGTATCTCGTGAAGTCTCGAAGGGTTTAGGGGTAGGTTTCTAGGCTTGAGGGGTAAACATACGGGGTTGTACTTGGTCGAGGAGGCTGTAGCAAAAGTCTTCAGTGTCAGTTGCTTGCCGAGGTGGAATCCTTGGTGCATTTGGTCTTGCTGGTCTTCAGAGATGAGAGGGAGAAGTAGCATAGAGGAGGGGAATGCCTAAAGGGGGTTTTATAGTGCGAGTGCAAACAACAAGTGCCGAAATGGCCAAACACAATCATTAAGACAAGGAAGGTGATATAGTCACGTACTTGTTGCCTAGGGCAAAAAGTGCGACCTATATCAAAACACAAACAAATAAAAACAAGCAACACACAATCATGGTTCTATTCGAACCATCATACGGACTCGACTGCGCATAGGGGGTACACGACTCATCCTACCCTAGGGGTTCTCGGATTCAGTAGTCGTGCTTTGCTCTGTGCCTCATGCAGTCTTCTAGGTTTTCCTCAGGTGTCGCTACGTCTCTTGTAGTTGTTCGATGAAACGATCCAGGTTGAGCCTGAAGATTCTTCAACAACTTCTTGCCTGATGAGCTGACGGGGTGAAGGTGGTTCCTCATAGCTGGCATTGTCTCGGTCTTCGGTTGTCTTCTTAATCACGACGATCCCTTTTGCCTCCTAAGGCGTCGATGGTACCAGGTAGGTATACCTTTATGCAAGGACATCAACAAGGCATAGTACAGGTCCAACATGTCGGTTACGTTGATGACAACATCGACACCAAGAGCGGGGGATGAAGAGAACCGTTTTCCTGCTCACTATAATGAGGCGGACCAAATGGCGAGGTTCTCATCCATCGGTGGTTGCTAATGCAACAACGATAAGGGCATGGTTGCTCTATTAGCGATGTATATCATGATCTTGCATTTCATATGCCCTGATCATCATAGGCTAAGGTCGCATCATCTTGGGGCAGTGTCACCATCTTCTGGGTCTTCATGTCCTCATTCCTCGAGGATGTATGTTCTGTTGGTATCGTCTTGTTGTGGTGTCGCCAATCTTGTGTTCAGAAGATGTGGGTGAATGTCTGACAAGGCATCCTCCTTCTAGACTATCCAGGAGGATTTCAAGGAATCCAGTGGTCATGGGCATAAGGGTTCTAGCGACCAAAAGTTTTGAAGTGGGAAGAGATCAATAAGGAAAGTTTACCTTAGTTTTCGAAAAACTAAGAAGGGATGAGAAGTATAGATAGTTTTGAAAATTAGTAATAGCTTTGAAAATAGTTTTACCCTAACTGACGACAATGCTAACTAAGGCTTCCTACAGTCAGCATGGCTCTGATACCAGCTCTGTGGGGACCCCGACTCATAAGTTGTGATCACCGAATGCACGTGTACAGTGATCCCAGAGATCAATGCTCACTGAACACACAGAAGCTGAATAACAACAGTCTTACATCCGTACATACTGAATTACATAAATTATGACCATTATGGTCAGGTTTTGAGTATAACATTGCATCGGAAATCTTCGTCAATAACTTGGACCCATGCCATCTGCCTTAACCCTACAGGCATTCTGACTGGGAAGCGTCCTAGCTCGCATGTTCGTCACCGAAGTATTCTTCATCGTATCCTCTTGTTTCATGCCTGGCCAATAAAATAACCAGTGGCAAGCCAATGAGTACTTTGAATGTACTCGCAAGCAACCCATGTTTTGGTTCAAGATACAACAATGCATGATATAGGTAAATTTTGCAGAAAGCTAGTTTGTTGTGCTATGACATGTTCAACAATTGGTAAAACATGCATCATACGAATTCAAGTAACCATAGGGACTGGTTACAGATATCAACATAAATGGAGTGGGCATCAACCCAACTCAATCATGTCAAGTCCTTTGACTTGACCCAAGTAGTTCTTCCCACTTATCCAAACACACACAATGGTTTGTAAACATGTGGACGTAGCCCAAGAGCGGTTACCCAACTATCCTTGACCGTGGACACGGCTATTCGAATAGTTTTACACTCTGCAGAGGTTGCACACTTTACCCACAAGATCAGGGGAACTTTCGTGTCATCCACGACCGGCGGTACCTCAAGTACCCGGGGTAAGCACCCGATCACTATCTTTCCCTAGACGACACTAACATAGAGTCCACTCGATTGGTAGCAACCCCCGTGCCCAACATTTCTCATCTTAAGATTTTGGAGCCATGCTCCCATATTCATCACATACCACAAGCACGGGGTACCAACGGTGTGTCCGGTGCCCTGTAAAAACAGTCATGGCCGCCCTACCTGGCACGACCCCATCCCGAGAGAGCGCAACAACAAATCTCCTGTCACTAGTAATGCGGGCTCCAAGCTAGTATCAGCCTAGGTAATCACTAATGCCCTTTCCCATATAAGGGTAGAGTGGTTGCACATGTAAGGTTGGAATAACAGTCGCAACTTAAACCAATCCATTTTGAAAACAACACACACACTTGCCTCGGCACCACTTTGTCATCAAGTGGTTACCCAACTCATTATCTCCCTCGGGCATAAGTGGCACCCGACAGGGTTTTTGAAAAGTCTTTTGTAAATACTTTGTCTCCATCGCCATGCATATTCCCGTCCCATTTGTGTAGCCACTACTATAGCATCCTATCTACTCCCACCGACATAACCCTCATAAGGAGGTAGGGTCATGCACCATGCAAGTATCAACGAGGAAGTAACGGTGGCAAACCACCCCATGTGGTCACCTCATCATCATGTCTTCGATACAAGCAATAAAAGTGCTATATGACATGCATAAGAAGGGTTTCATAGACATGGTCAAAGGGCTGCTTGCCTGGTTCATCAGAGTCTTCAAGTCTTCTGGTCCTTCTCCAAATACTCCATCTAATTTGGCAACTAACATCGGAAACAATCACAATAAGCAACACAACAAGGCAAAAATAAAAGTGCTCTAAAAATATGAAGTTGACTTTTCTAGGACTCCCCTGGTTATATGAAAAATAACCAGAGTGGTTTCATTGGAATTGGATCAGTGGCTATTTCTAAACATTTCAATATGATAGAATCAATGGATTTATGGATTTGCAAGAAGTGTACAGAAATATATTTTTGAAAAATGAGCAAAGGCACCCATTTAATAAATCATAATTTTAGAAGCATGGGTTTCACTGGATTTGGAGTTCAAATGAATTTCCTATGAATTTGCAAAGTTGACAAATATGAAGAAATGTCTCATTATATTGTGTGGCACAGAAAGTATTAATAAAAATGTTCATAACCTAAGTTATGAACTTAGAAGCATCTAGAAATTTGAATCATGGCATTTGGATCAAATATGAGCTCTCTATGATTTTCTAAAGTTCATCATAGAAATGGAAAATGGGATTTTATTTAATTTGTGTGAGGAAAGTTGTTCTGGAAAAACGTGCATGTTGCACCAAAAGGTAGATCATGATTTATGGAGTCACTAGAAATTTGAATTACTAGATTTGGAGTTCATAAGATTTATTTGTGAATTTTATAAGTTTACAGGAAAAAGCAAAAGAAAAGGGAAAGGGTTTTACCCTTATCCTGCGCACTGGGTGGGAGATAGCAGTGGGCCGGCCCAGCGGCTCAGCTGCGCGGGTGGCACAGGCGATGTCGAAGGCGTCTTCGCGGAGTACGCTTCTGCGCGGGGGAAGCGGATCCGCTGGAGCCGTATCCACTTAAACAGACGGGCCGCCTGCTGGGTCGCTGACGTGCGGGCCCCAGCGGCAGGTCATCTTCCACCTCCCGCGCATGCTCTGGCCGAGGGGAGGAGCAGCACCCGACGGCGATAGCCGGGGCTACAGAGCGTCTCCGGCGACGCTCCGCCCACCAGCGTCCTCAGGAGGATGAGCCGCATCCATCGGTGTACGGCTCGCTTGCCAAGGAGAGCCATAGCGGCGACGGCCTGGACGACCGCGGAAGAGGCCATCGACCATCTCCGGCTTCGAGCACACGACGCTCCTAGGGATGAACAATGGTGAGGGAAGGGCTTGTGGTGGTGACAAGAGGGTGCGGGGCTGTCCAGTGGAAGAGAGAGGCGCCGAGGCCTGCGGATTTGAGCAGCGGCCGGCGGCTCGGCTCCGGCCTAGGAGGAGGATGGAGAGCGCGAGGAGGGGAGTGGGTTGGTCCAAGGGGTGCACGAGAGGGAGAGAGAGCTAAATGGGTAGAGAGAGAGCTCGGGGTGGCCTTAAGTAGCCGACCCGTGGCTCACCGTGGACGCGGCGCACGGGTGGCCGCGGCAATGGCTCGGGAGGCCAGGAGAGAGGGCGAGGGGCTGTCTACGGTGTTCGTGGGAGTTGAGTGGGGCGCCAGGAAGAGAGAGGAGGAGCAGGGCGAGCTGCACGCGGCCACAGGAGCTGCGCGAGCATTGGCCGAGCCGAGCGGCTCTGGGCACGCGCCGCAGGAGGTGAGAGAGAGGGTGAGACGAGGGGGCCTGTACGGTGGCGTGTTCCGGACGTCGAGGCACCTCGACTGGCGCGAGGGGGAGGCTCGAGGCGGTCGGGGGACACGGTGTCAACGCTTGCGTGCTCTGCGACGCGCTCCAGTGCATGCAAACGGCCGGCATCCGCGGCTTTTTGCACGCACCCGCGCGCCCACTTGTGTCTGGCGTCTGCAGGGAGAATAAACAAGAGGGAGGGAGGCTTTGGATGCTCTGGAACTTGCCAGGAGTGGGAGAGAGATGAGACAGGGAGGGGAAAGTGGCTGTCCAGAGAAGAAAAATGGGTCTTTGCCCCCCTTAATCATTGCTCCTTGGGCAGCAAAGCTTGTAGTAGTTAGAGGAGGACCAGATGAGGCTGTGGGAAAAAGTTGAGCTCATGGAGATTAGTGGAAATGGACAAAACATGCATCTTAAATTTGTGCCAGAAGGTGTTTGATGTAGGTTTGGGCAGGCAAATGGACTTCCATTGTCATGAGGCTTGACAGGGTCAAATGGCCTGAGAAAATAAGAGGTTCCACCAAGATTGAGTTCATTTGGGCAAAGTTGCCAATGCAACTTTTGTAAACCCTAGAAATCAGCAGAAATGGGCTTTCCAAGATTTAGTCATGCAAATATATTCTCCTTGATGCACCACTTAGTGTAGTGTCATCATTTGAGGTTCTGAACATGTCCACAAAAGTTGAGATCAAAAGGAGAAAGTTGCCAATGTAAAGTTGTTCAAATTTGGTTCTGGACAGAGAGGGTTTTGGTCACATTGATCAAGCTAACATTCTCTCCAACTTGTTCCATTTGGTATAGATGAATAATTAGACCATTTGAGCATGTGCACCAAGTTTTAGAACATTTGGACATGTTTGGCAATGTAAAGTTGCTCAAACTTCAAAATGGACAGAAATGGTTTTGAGGGGATTTCATGGGGTTATGCTATTCTCCATGACATGAGACTTGGCAAAATCATCAAACATGTCATATGTGACATGCTAGAATTTTCTTGGAATTTTTGGGGAATATTTCCTTTGTAAATATTTCGAAAGCTTGAAATATCCAGAAAGGGTTTTTGAGGGATTTGACCAATATTTTGAACATGACCATGTGTTGAAACTCTTATATATGTAAAATATATGTCCACTGAGTTTCCCTGATTTTTCTCAAATATTTTTGAATCTTTAAAATAATTTTAACCTATTAAAGACCATTTCTGGACTAAAGAAAAATCCTTTAAATAAAATAGGAAAATAACTTTTAAAATTATATTTGTGTGGTTTTTGGTAGTCCTATACCTAATAGGAGTCAAACATACTCTTTGAAAGATTTTTCATAACCCAAATCAAGTACTTGCAGTGCAAACCTCAATTCAGGGGTTTTTGGAAAACTAAATTTAGAAAATACTTTTTGGCCAAATTATTTTTGTAAGAAAATTCTACAATGTACTGTACACATGGCATGATTATTGGTTCAAGAGTTTGTAGCAAGGAGATTTAGTATAGGAGTTGGAGGGTTTATTTGATTTTTAGAGCACTTGCAAACAACACACAAAATCCAATCAAGGCAAGGTCCAAAACACTCAAATGTTTTTTGTCAAACCACATTTTATCATGATTGTTAGCTTAGGTGTAGTGGCATGAAAATCAGGGTGTGACAGTTCCTCAGGTATGATAAAGTCTTCGTCACCGAGGCTCGCCTCGTCCTCGGAGAGTGGGAGATAATTACTGTCCTCCGAGTCTTCGTTTTCGGCCTGTTCGTCAGGGCTAACATGCCCATCTTCCCGATCGTCCTGATTGAAAGTTGGCTCGACAGGGTCTTCTTTGTCTTTGGCATCGTCCGGAGTGTTGTCGTCTCCTGTGCCGGTATTGCTGTCTTTTCCACGACATGATTTAGAGCGGTGCCGCTGACGTCGGCGCTTTGGCTGTGTCTCAGGAGGTTTATGCTTGACTGGAGCTTCTTTATCATCGCCGTTACCATCTTTGGGTGTGTCCACCATGTACACGTCATACGAAGAGGTGGCCGTCCAGCGTCCGATGAACGGCGGGTTTTTGGCCTGCTCCTCTCCGGCATCATAGTCCATACCGTCGATGTCTTCGGAGCCATAGTCGAGCATGTCAGTTAAGTCTTCGACAGTGGCTATGAGGTGGGTGGTGGGTGGGACGTAAAATTCCCCGCTCTCAGACCCTAGTCCAGGCTGGGCCTAGTTCGGATATTGCTCCTCTGTAATGACGAGGGATCACATCAAGTCCAAAGCCTCGCTTAAAGGCGAGGTTTGGCCAGGGAAAAGAAAATCCATGGAGTACGGAAGGAAGGAAACTCCTCGGACGAACTCACACGATACTGACTCCGAAGGTTCGGAGCCAGCGTCCAGAGAAGAGTCCGGCTTCATGATGGTTGCCATCAACACTACTCCCTTCGGCTCTCCCGTACTGGGTTTAGTGGCCGCAGATAGTCCGGCGGGATCAGGAATCCCATCTTCGGACATGGCGACGCGCTCCAGATCTAAGGCCAGAGCGGAGGTTGGAGTCGTGAACCCTTGGAAGATCAAGTCTCCTCGGATATCAGCGACATAGTTCAGGTTTCCAAAACTAATCTGGTGACCAGGCGCGTAGCTGTCGATCTGCTCTAGATGGCCAAGCGAGTTGGCCCGCAGTGCGAAGTCGCCGAACACAAAGATCTGACGGGGGAGGAAAACCTCCCCCAGGGCAGCATTGTTGTAGATGACTGATGGAGCCATCAAACCTTCTGATGACGATGCAACGGAACTCTCAATGAAAGCACCAATGTCGGTGTCAAAACCGGCGGATCTCGGGTAGGGGGTCCCGAACTGTTCGTCTAAGGTCGATGGTAACAGGAGATGGGGGACACGATGTTTACCCAGGTTCGGGCCCTCTTGATGGAGGTAATACCCTACTTCCTGCTTGATTGATCTTGATGAATATGAGGATTACAAGAGTTGATCTACCACAAGATCGTAATGGCTAAACCCTAGATGTCTAGCCTGTATGATTATGATTGCCTCTACGGACTAAACCCTCCAGTTTATATAGACACCGGAAGGGCCTAGGGTTGTATAGAGTCGGTTTACAAAGGAAGGAATCTACATATCCGAACGCCAAGCTTGCCATCCACGCAAAGGAGAGTCCCAGCCGGACACAGGAAGAAGCCTTCTGTCTTGTATCTTCATAGCCCATTAGTCCGGCCCATGTCACATAGTCCAGACGCCCAAGGACCCCTTAATCCAGGACTCCCTCAACCGGTAACACCTTCATCTTGAGTATAGTCGGAGTCGGGGTGATAGCTTCTCTCGGAGTAGTTGTCGGAGTCGGAACCGGATACCATTCACCAACATGAGCTTGATGTCTTCATCTTGTGTAGCTCTTTGATGACTTGCCCTTCCCTTCCCAATCCTTTCTTCTACAAGAGGGTCTTCGTTCATAACGATCATCTCTACTCCTTCTCTCCCTTGGAGGTGATTCATCCCTTCTACTTCTCCTTTTTGGTGAGTCTTCTCTTTTCTTGTAGGGAGCCGTACACTCACTAGAGTAGTGTCCGGGTCTTCCACAGTTGTAGCAATTACGATCATGACTAGAAGATCTTTTGCCATTGTAGGACCTTAATTTGGAGCTTCTCTCTTTGCTTCTATTCTTGTAGAATTTGTTGAAGTTCTTCACCATTAAGCTCAATTATTCATTGGAGACTAGCTTGTCACTTGAAGTTGTAGGAGCATCACTTGAAGCTTTGTAGGCACCACTTGACTTGTTGTGGAGCTCATCCTTATCCTGGAGTGACATGTCATGAGCAACAATTCTACCAATGACTTCCGTGGGCTTGAGATCTTTGTAATTGGGCATCATTTGGATCAAGGTGCACATGGTATCATATTTTCCATACAAGGCTCTAAGGATTTTCTTGATGATGAATTTTTTGGTCATCTCTTCACTTCCTAAGCCGACAATCTCATTTTTTATGAGAGCAAGCCTAGAGTACATTTCGGCGACTCCTTCACCATCCTTCATCTTGGACTTCTCAAGTTAACTTTGAAGCACATCCAATTTGGATTCCTTGACGGACTCGGTACCTTCGTGCATATTAGCTAAAGTATCCCAAATTTCCTTTGCATTCTTAGGGCGGTTGATTTTGTTGAATTCTATGGGGCACAATCCATTGAAGATAATGTCGCAAGCTTGAGCATTATATTGCAACATCTTCAATTCATCCGCGGTGGCTTCATGATCCGGTTCTTTTCCATCTTCAAAGTATTCACCTTGCAAGCCAATACGAACAACAGCCCAGACGGCAGGGTTATGACGAGGAATATCATATTATGCTTCTCACTAGCAAAATTTGTACAATCAAAGTAAGGACCTCTACGGTGGTAATTTCCCTCGCTAGACGCCATACTCTCCTAGGTTGTGAAACCAAGGCTATGATCACCAAAGCTATGGAAATCAAGGCTAATGGAGACCAAAGCTCTGATACCACTTGTAGGATCGAAAGTAAGTCTAGACGGGGGGGGGGGGGTGATTGGACTACTTGACCAAATAAAAATCTATCATTTTCCCAATTTTAGTTGTGGGTAGATTTTAGCAATTGGCACAAGTCAAGCAATCAACCTACACTTGCAATTCTAAGAGTATAGCAGCGAAAAGTAAAACATTGCATATGAAGGTAAAGGGAAGGGTTTGGAGAAGACAAGCGCAATGGAGACACGGAGATTTTTGGCGTGGTTCCGATAGGTGGTGCTATCGTACGTCCACGTTGATGGAGACTTCAACCCACGAAGGGTAACAGCTGCGCGAGTCCATGGAGGGCTCCACCCGCGAAGGATCCATGAAGATGCAACCTTGTCTATCCCACCATGGCCATCACCCATGAAGGACTTGCCTCACTCGGGTAGATCTTTGATAACCCACAAGTATAAGGGATCACAACAGTTTTTGAGGGTAGAGTATTCAACCCAAATTTATTTATTCGACACAAGGGGAGCCAAAGAATATTCTCAAGTATTAGCAGCTGAGTTGTCAATTCAACCACACCTAAAAGACTTAATATCTGCAGCAAAGTTATTAGTAGCAAAGTAATATGGAAGTAACGGTAACGATGGCAAAAGTAACAGTAGCAGTTTTGTAGTGATTGTAACAGTAGCAACACGAAAGTAACTTAACAAAGATCAATGTGTGAAAAGCACGTAGGCAGTGGATTGGCAATGATAATTGTGTCGGATGATATTCATCATGTAGCAGTCATAAGCTAAGGTGACACAGAACTAGCTCCAATCCATCAATATAATGTAGGCATGTCCGTATATAGTCATACATGCTTATGAAAAGAACTTGCATGACATGTTTTGTCCCACCCTCGCATGGCAGCGGGGTCCTAATGGAAACTAAGGGATATTAAGGCCTCCTTTTAATAGAGAACCGGACCAAAGCATTGTCACTTAGTGAATACATGAACTCCTCAAATTACGGTAATCACCAGAAAGAATCCCTATTATTGTCACCTTGGGGTATGCAGATCATAATTCGTAATAGGTGTCTACAACTTGCAAGATAGGATCAAGAACACAAATATATTCCTGAAAACATAATAGGTTCAGATCTAAAATCATGGCACTCGGGCCCTAGTGACAAGCATTAAGCATAGCAAAGTCATAGCAACATCAATCTCAGAACATAGTGGATACTAGGGATCAAACCCTAACAAAACTAACTCGATTACATGATAAATCTCATCCAACCCATGACTGTCCAGCAAGCCTACGATGGAATTAATCACTCCCGGCAGTGAGCATCATGAAATTGGTGATGGAGGAAGGTTGGTGATGATGATGATGATGAATCCACCTCTCCGGAGCCCCGAACGGACTACAGACCAGCCCTCCCGATGTAGAACAGGAGGCGGCGGCGGCTCCGTATCGTAAAATGTGATGAATCCTTCTCTCTGATTTTTTTCTCCACGGATGTGAATATATAGCGTTGGAATTAGGGTCAGAGGTGTTCCAGGGGGCCCACAAGCCTGCAGGGCACGCCCTAGGGGGGTGGGCACGCCCCGAGGACTTGTGGCCTCTTGGGGGCCCCCCTCTGGTTGATTCTTTCGCCAATACTTTTATACGTTCCAAAAATAATCTCCGTAAATTTTCAGTTCAATCCGGTAACTTTTATTTCTGCACAAAAATAACACCAAGGCAATTCTGCTAAAAAACAGTGTCAATCCGGGTTAGTTCCATTCAAATCATTCAAATTAGAGTCCAAAACAAGGGCAAAAGAGTTGGAAAGGTAGATACGATGGAGAAGTATCAACTCCCCCAAGCTTAACCCATTGCTTGTCCTCAAGCAATTCAGTTGGTAAACTAAAAGTGACAAAAAAATTACAAACTCTGTTTGATCTTGTTGTTGTAAATATGTCTAACTGATGTTCGGATTTTCAGCAAAGATTACGAACTAACCATATTCACAATAACATTTAGGTCTCACATTTACTCATATCAATAGCATAATCAACTAGCGAGCAATAATAATAAATCTCAGATGACAACATTCTTTCAAAATAATCATGATACAATATGATATAATGGTATCTCACTAGCCCTTTCGAGACTGCAAAACATAAATGCGGAGCACCAATGAAGAACAAGGACTGACTAGGCATTATAATTCATGGTAAAAGAGATCTAGTCACAGTCATACTCAATATTAATTAATAACAAAGCATATAAATGATAGTGGTGCTCTCTAACTGGTGCTTTTTATAAGAGGATGATGACTCAACAATAAAAGTAAATAGATATGCCCTTCGCAGAGGGAAACAGGTATTTGTAGAGGTGCTAGAGCTCGAACTTTTAGAACAAAGATGAATATAATTTTGAGCGGTATGCTTTCATTGTCAACATAACAACCAAGAGATCTCACTATCTTCCATGCTAGATACATTATAGGCGGTTCCCAAACAAAATGGTAAAGTTTTTACTCCCCCTCCGCCAACAAGCACACTCCACGGCTGATCCGAAACAACGGGTACCGTCCATACTAACAACAGTCTTGGGGGAGTTTTGTTTGAAATTATATTTTGATTTGATTTAGAGCATGGAACTGGGCATCCCGAATACCAGCCACTTTGTCGTGAATGATAAGTGAATAAACACTCATCGTGAGAATAACCCACCTAGCATGGAAGATACTGAAGCCCCTAATCACTACATGAGCAATTCGGGCATACAAAACAGATTATCATTTGAAGGTTTAGAGTTTGGCACATGCAAATTTACTTGGAACGGCAGGTAAATACTGCATATAGGTAGGTATGGTGGACTCATATGGAACAACTTTGGGTTTAAGGAAGTGGATGCACAAGCAGTATTCCCGCTTAGTACAAGTGAAGGCTAGCAAAAGATTGAGGAGCGACCAACTAGAGAGCGACAATGGTCATAAACATGCATTAAGATTAACCAACATTGAGTGCAAGCATGAGTAGGATATAAATCACCATGAACATAAATATCATGGAGGATATGTTGATTTTGTTTCAACTACCTGCGTGAACATGTGCCAAGTCAAGCCACTTGAATCATTCAAAGGAGGATACCATCCTATCATACTACATCATAACCATTTTAAATTGCATGTTGGCACTCAAGAAAAACCATTATACACTCCTATCTAATTAAGCATGGCATGAGTAACTATAATCTCTAATTATCATTACAAACATGTTTCATTCATGATGAGCTTAATCAAGAATGATGAGCTAATCATATTTACAAAAACAGAATAGGTCGAGTTCCTACCAGCTTTTCTCCATCGCAATCATTTCATCATATATCGTCATTATTGCCTTTCACTTGCACGACCAAATGATGTGGATAATAATAATAGTGCACATGCATTGGACTAAGCTGGATTCTGCAAACATTTATTCAAAGGAGAAGACAAGGTAATAGGCTCTTTGTTAGATCAACAATAATGCATATGAGAGCCACTCAACATTTTCATCGTGGTCTTCTCCTTATGACCCAAAGAAAAGAAAAGAATTTCAAAGAAACACACTAAAATGTTTTTGGAGTTTTTGTTTTTCTGAAGAAAGTAAAACAAGAATGAGAAATACTATTTACACGGAAAAGCTCCCAACAAGCAAAAGATGAACAAGATATCTTTTTGGGTTTTCTTTTAATGCTATAGCTAATTAAACTAGAAAGAAAAACTAAAAGGAAGCTAGAACTAATTTTTCTGGATTTTCTCAAAGTTTTTCAAACGCACACAAGAAGAAAGCAAGAAAAATAAACTAACATGGATAATACAATGGAAAAGTATGAACACCGACAACTGAAATGAGTGTGTGAACATGAATGTAATGTCGGTGAGAAATATGTACTCCCCCAAGCTTAGGCTTTGGGCCTAAGTTGGTCTAGGGCCACGGCTGGCCTGGTGGATATCCAAAGTGGTAGTTGGGGTCGTACTGGGATGCGGCAGCTAGCGCCTGGAGGGCTACCTCGTGAAGGCGAGTAGTCTCCCTCTCTCTCTCTCTCGTACTCAGCTACCTCCTACCTGGTTATAAAGTATCTTTGTTTCACCTGTGAGTCAAAGAAGGCAGGAGCAGGAAGGGTAATAGGACAACATGCTGCCTGTCAAAGATTAGTCGGTACAGGAGGGATTGTTCGTTCCTCTCAAGAAACTGGTAGCGTACCATAGCATTATAATCAAGAAAAGGAGGTGGTAACTCAATGTCATTCTCCCTTATGGGTACCCCAAGATAATTAGCTAAGCGGGTGGCATAAATCCCACCAAATAAATCTCCATCTTTAGCATTATTATGTAACCTCCTTGCAATAATAGCCCCCAAGTTATATCGTTTATCACCCATTACCGCACACTTGAGGAGACTAAGATCTGATGCACAAAGGTGGCTATGATCATGTTTACCATTAGTGCATCTACCTATAAAGAGAGCAAAATAATGTATGGCAGGAAAGTGAATGCTCCATATGGTAGCTTGTGTGATATTTCTAGTTTCTCCCACAGTGATGCTAGCAAGGAAATCGTTATAATCAGTTTTGCGAGGCTCACTATGATTGACCCATTGTGGGATTTTCCATGCATTATTCAAACCTTCAAGGCCCATGGTATATGATTTATCATAAATATCAAATAAAATAGAATGGGTATTGCGCTGAGATGTAAACTTAAATCTTCACACAAATGAATCGGTGAGGTGATAGTACTGCCGACACTTATCTGACACGAAGTCCTCAAGGCCAACATTTTGTACATATGCATCAAACTACTCCTTAAAACCAGCATGAACCATGAACTGATCCAACGGCCATTCGCAAGGCCGTACTAGAGCTCCCCTCGGTGGTTCATGGTCTGGCTCGCGTATCGCAAGCCTTGGGGCTTGCTTCCTCGAGGAACCGCCTTGGTATATTTTCCTAAACATTTTTCTTCCTCTAAAAAATTTCTGAAATTTTACTGACTCAAAATAAAAGTGAACAAAACTCAGCAAAACTAATAGCAACTACTCCCGCAAGTGTCTAGAGGCTATATCATGCAACAAAACTACTTTGGACCATCTAAATTTGACATGCAAGCTCAAGAACATGGGCACCACAGCAATAAAAATTTGCAATATATAAGTACTAGAACAAAAACTAATTGGACCATTGGAGGATTCACATACCGAAGAACAATCCCCCAAAACAGTTTTGCGAATGGAGCTTTGAGCTAGGAGATCGAAAATGGCAGCAAAATGAGCTAGAACACGGGTTTGAGCAATGGTGGGATTTTTTCTAGAGGAAGACGAAGTGGATGGGTGTTGGAATAAGTGAAGGGGACCCACGTGGGACCCACAAGCCACCTAGGCGCGCCCTATGGGCTTGTGGCCCACTGGTGATGCCCCCTGGTGTTTTTGAGTTCCAGAAATTCTAAAATATTCCATAAAAAATCATACTAAATTTTCAGGGCATTTGGAGAACTTTTATTTTCAGGACATTTTTTATTGCACAGATAATTCAGAAAACAGACAAGTAATGCTATTTTGTTTTTACTTATTCTAAATAACAGAAATTAAAAACTAGGTACATAAAGTTGTGTTTACTAAATTCATCCATCTCATGCCCATCAAAAGGAATCCATTAACAAGGTTGATCAACTCTTTTTAACAAACTTCTTTCGAGTGACATGAAACTGGAGAATTTTCGTATAGCACTAGGTTACCTCAATGGGGATATGCATGTCCCCAACAATAAGAATATCATATTTCTATTTGACAGTAGGAATAGGGAGTTCAAAACCTCCAATAGCAATAGTTGAAATTTTCCAATAGAATTGATGCTATGAACTTGAGGTTGTTTCTTTGGAAAGTGTACCGTATGCTCATTGCCATTAACGTGAAAGTGACATTGCCTTTGTTGCAATCAATAACAGCCCCTACAGTATTAAAAAAGGGTCTACCAAGGATGATCGACATGTTTTCATCCTTGGGAATATCAAGAATAACAAAGTCCGTTAAGATAGTAACATTTGCAACCACAACAGGCACGTCCTCACAAATATCTATGGGTATAGCAGTTGATTTATCAGCCATTTGCAAAGAGATTTCAGTAGGTGTCAACTTATTTAAATCAAGTCTACGATATAAGGAGAAAGGCATAACACTGACACCGGCTTCAAGATCACATAAAGCAATTTTAACATAGTTTCCTTTAATGGAGCATGGTATAGTTGGTATTCCTGGATCTCCCAGTTTCTTTGGTACTCCACCCTTAAAAGTATAATTAGCAAGCATGGTGGAAATTCTAGCTTCCGGTATCTTTCTTTTATAGTAATAATGTCTTTCATATACTTAGCATAAGGAGACATTTTCAGAATATTAGTCAAACGCATACGCAAAAAGATAGGTCTAAGCATTTCTACAAGCGCTCAAAATCCTCATCATCCTTTTTCTTGGATGGTTTACGAGGAAAGGGCTTGGGTTTCTGAACCCATGGTTCTCTTTCTTTACCATGCTTCCTAGCAATGAAGGCTCTCTTATCATAACATTTATTCTTAGGTTGTGGGTTATCAAGGTCAACATCAGGTTCAATCTTCACATATTATCATTACTAGCACTACAGCAGGATGCTTCTAACACGACACTACGATCAGAGACCCTTTGACAAAACTATGTGCGATGCATTAATCGCAAACGGGGATGTAAAAAAACCGTCAAAAAAGATGCAAAACGTTTGTGATGGTGGAGACATCAAACACGGTTCACATTTTACTTACGTGTGCGATGCGGGGCATACAGTTCAGTTCAATGAACTGTTTGTAATGAGGCAGAACAACAGAAACGGGCAGCCAGGTGAAGGCGTGTGTGATATACAACATACAATTCACTCTGATAAACTGTTTGTGATGAGGTGGAACAACAGAAACGGGTAGCCAGATGAAGGTGTGTGCGATATACGACATATAGTTCACTCGGATGAACTGTTTGTGCTTAGGCAACACAAAAGAAACGGTCAGCCCGATGAATGTGTGTGTGATATACGGCATACAGTTCACTCGGATGAATGGAACAATATTCTTTACTGTGAATAGTGTGCTCTGTTAGGCACACAAGTATATGGATCATAGCCTTGGGTGAGCAATATGCCCGCACGCGTCGTGCTAGCTCGATGTTCCTTCTATGCTAAGTTTCCATTAATTGATGGTGTTTTATGAACATGCCACCATTTCCCGCCATTTCCTCACCGGTTTCCCGCTGCCACCCAGCGATATTGCGCGCGGCGCGCGACGCACGGAGGCAACAAGCGCAGCCTGTAGCACATCCACCTTTGCAAGCATGCCAACCCACCAAAGTGCTACCTCTGCCATCAACCTCCTCGACGAGGAAAATGAGAAGGCGCCATGGCCTGTCGAGGCAGAGGCGCTCCCTGGCAACATGATGGATGACGTAGTGATGCGCGTCATCGCTAGGGTTGAGCAGACCCTTAGCGCATGGCGCTTCAGCGCCGCGGATCAAGATAGGCATGTCAGCGCCGAGAGGCTGCAACTCGCCGCACAACATGATCGATGGCGTGCCGCAGAGCAAGCTAGGTGCATCTGCGCCGATAGGCTGCAGCTCGCCACATAGCGAGACTGTTGGAGCGCCGCAGAGCGAGAGGCGCGGTGCGCCGCACAACAAGAGCGGATCCATCAGTGGTTGCTTGCTGTTGACACGGTGTCGCAGCTGGGTACACATCCCGTCAGTACCCCCATTCCGCGCCAGGAGTGGACAGAGACCGTCTGCGTTGTACTTGCACTGGAGGCCGGCCGCGCTGTACTTGCACCGGATGCATGCCGCGCCGTTCGCCTGGGTCGCGCCCCACTCGATGCCAATGCACTGGTCGCTAGGCTTGACCAACTCCTTGGCTTAGGTGTCCACGTGGGTGCAGTAGAGGAACATGGCCGTCGCATCCTCGAGCTGGTGATCTTCGATGAAATAGCCAACTTGGAGCTCGAGATCGCGCTCCAGTTGTACCGCGAGCGTGTTGACCGCTTGGACGAATGCCTGCATGAGTTCAGGCAGAGCCAAGAGCTACCATAGGCAAGGGCTGCTGGTCATGGTCTCGTGGACGCGTTTTATTTTGTTGAGCCGTTTCAACTTGGATCACTATGTATCCACAACAATCGTAATATTCCTCTGTTTTAATGTGTGTACTTTGTTTTCCATTCTTATATGTTCTGTTTCAATGCGTGTGTATATGCTTTCCATTTTGTATATGTGGATGATAACAACCAGATACAAATTAGTATACGAAAACAGATAGAAAATGGAATTCATAATATACATATATATATATATATATATTAATTGTTCATTAGTTCATCACAGAATATATATAATATCATCACATATACGTGATGATACTTAACTACTAGGTACAATGCATAAAACTAAAAACGAATAATACTAAAACTAACAATCCCGCCTAGGGGCAGTATTCCAGCAGCCCCTCACTAGCAGCTCCCTGGTGCACGGCGTCTTCCCAGCGCGGAGGCAGTACTCCGCCTCGCAGCACTTGACGTACCGATTTGCCTCTTGTTGGCAGACTAGCGCGAACGATCTTGCCATTTCATTGGGCGCCCACCAGAGCTCCTCGTTGGTGGCACGCTGGAGCTTATCGGCCCACCTCCACGCAACAATGAGGCGCCTAGCGCCTTTGACCTTCCTCGCGAAGTACCCATCTTCATACACCTCCTCCGCACGACGACGAGCCCGCCCCCAAAGCTCCACGACCTCCTTTTTTCCAGGCGGCATCACAGGCTTCACATGCCGCCTGGTACCTAGCTTCCTCCTCCGCCATCTCCTTCTTGAACGCCACTTGCCTGGCTTTCTCAGCCGGCGGCAGCGACTTCCGCAGACAAAGATCGTACTGGCCCCAAAACCACTCCAAAGTTGGGGGGTCCAGCGGAACCTCGTCCGGCGGCGCGTAGGGGTCCTCCTCGTCGCAGCTCTTCGACTGAGCGTCCTCGGGGGGTGACGCCTCCTCGTCGGCGCGTGGGCAGATTGGCGATGCCATGGCAGAGATTTGAGAGAGAGATAGGGCGAGCGAGGGGAGGATGTAGATGAGAATGCAGGCGGGACGACATGAGGAAGGTAGTATTTGTTGGCGGCCGGAATCTAGATCGACAGGAACAGTACACATGCCGGTTGCTGGAATTTACGAGTACTATAGTTTGAATTACACACCGTGTGTGAACTTAATAGCTGATGGTTTCCAATACAGAACCGTATCTGATTAATAACCCACGGCCCCACGCCACTCACATTCCAAACCTCGAGGCACGAAATAGAGTGCCAATCGTGTGGGGCCCGGTTGTCTTGCCAGATCTTTACATTTTCTTTTTTGAACACCAGATATTTACATCGTCTGATCATTTTTCATGTTTTGGAATTTAAATGCCATGGCACTCCATCCATGTGTCCAAGACGTTATGGTTAGCCGCTGCATGTAGACATAGTTCAAATTTGGGTTACAGCCATTAAATGCCTTGAAAATCACTTAAATGTCTTTAAAAGGTCAAATGACCCCTGAAATTTTCCAAATTTTGACATGACAGTTGTATTACTGCATGTTAACTGTAGAAAAACTTTGAAGCCCATAAGAGGAAGCTATCGTCGATTCGTCATCAAACATGCATTGTTCCCTCTCGGAACCACGAGCCTTCTAGTGAGTTGCTCCGGTTTGTGCGAATTGTGTGTCCAAACTTTCGTCAAATAGGCCAATTTTTTACCACATCATCTTGGTGGCATGACATTACGTCAAGCAAGGTTTCATGTGTTTCTGATTATTCTTAATTTTTTGGAATTTAAATGGCATGGCACTCCATGCATGTGTCTAGGCCGTGACACCAATATGTTTGAAAATTCCTTCCAATTTACTGCACATGGAATTAACTCGCACATAAGTACGCAAAAATATGTTTTTTCAAATCGTTATTGTTAACCGTTACATGTAGATATATTTCAAATTTGAATTATGGTCATTAAATGGTTAGAAAATCACTTAAATGTCTTTAAAAGGTCAAATGACCCCTGAAATTTTCCAAATTTTCAAATGACAGTTGTATTAGTGCACGTTAACTGTAGAAATTTTTTGAAGGCCGTAAGAGGAAGCTATCGCCCGTTCGTCATCAAGCATGCATTGTTCCCTCTCGGAACCACGAGCCTTCTAGTGAGTTGCTCCGGTTTGTGAGGGGTGTGTGTCCAAACTTTCGCCAAACGTGCCATTTTTTTACCACGTCATGTTGGTGGCATGACATTACATCAAGCAAGGTTTCATGTGTTTCTGATCTTTTTTTTAACATTTTGGAATTTAAATGCCATGGCACTCCATGCTTTGTGTCATAGCCGTGAGACCAGTATGTTTGAAAATTCCTTCCAATTTACTACACATGGAATTAATTCGCACACAAGTACATAAATATGATTTTTCAAACCGTTATGGTTAGCCGTTGCATGTAGATGTAGTTCAAATTTGAATCACGGTCATTAAATGGCTAGAAAATCACTTAAATGTCTTTAAAAGGTCAAATGACCCCTGGAATTTTCCAAATTTTCAAATGACAGTTGTATTAGTACTTTAAATTTTCTCATACATTTAAAACACCACCCATTGCCACTTTACTCCAAACTCGTCTTTCACAGCTAATAAAATATATCAACAACATCACACACAGTTGTTTTGTAGGAACCGTTTGCGATGAAAATTCCTGGGTCTATTTAAGTCTTCCTCCTTAAGCTTCGCCGAATCGTTTGCTCCAGTGCCATCCATGAATCCCGATCCCCATTCCCGCAACCCCTTCTTGCAAAATATGACACCGTGGAAACGCTTCATGAGGGCCCGTATGGTGGCCGCATCCTCCCCGAGCACGGTCACCTGCGCCGAGAGCGCGGCCGCCTATGCCGAGAGTGCCGCCACACCGCATTGAGCGCGGCCGCATCCGTTGAGAGGGTGTCTAAGGCAGCCGACAGGGCAGCTACAGCAGCCGAGACAGCTACAACAGCTATTGCAACGGTGGCTGCAAACGCCCAGAGCGCTCGAGCTGCCGTCCGTGCCGCCGATGTCGCCCTGGCCCGGGTCGAGGCCATCCATGCCAAGATTGAGGACGCACACGCCAAGATATTCCAGGGCACCTCGGAATCCAGCATGCAACCCACGTCTGAAAAGGCGGCGGTGGCCAAAGGCAATTAGTGTATAAAAAGGCCAAACGAACCCTGAATAAGTTTAAATTTCAGCACGGATATCCTATCATTCCATGTTGCCCGTAGAAGAAGGTGAAAAGAGGCAGTGATTACGTTTCGCCCACAAGGGGGACACGTTTCCCTATCAGAACCATGAGGCTTCTTTGAGAGAAGCTCTGGTTCGTAAGAGGCTTGTAATAAAACTTGCGCCAGAATGGACGAAAAAATTCCTCGACATATAAGTGCGACGTCGTGACACCATGGCAGGTTTCACGATTTTCAGCTTAGTTTTGGATTTACGGGGATTTAAAAACCGAGATTCTTCTCACGAAATGTTTTCAAATAGCACATGGTTCACTCACGAAAGCCGATATTCAATGAAAACTTCGTGGAAACCGTATTTAAAGTTTCATAAAAATCTGAAAAAATGTGGGATGTTAAGAAGGTGATGTTTTATTGCGACACAAAATTTCAAGTTGAAAAACATTACGAGATGTGAGCTATGAAAAAGACAAATTCCGCCCTGAATAGTGACATTACTATTCGGCACTATTCAACACTGATTTTGTCTTTTTCATAGCTCACATCTCATAATGTGTTTCAACTTGAAATTTTGTGTGGCAATAAAACATCATCCTCTTAACATCCCGCATTTTTTTGAAACTTCAAGACATCTTTTTCTCGTGGTTTTCACCGGTTTCCACCGAATGTTGGTTTCCGTATGATACCCCCACCCCCGCTGCGCGCGCAATCTGAGTCATGCGTTCTGACTAGCCAGAATCCAAACCCCATGGATCGTACGTGTGCACCGTTGGATGCTCCCAGATCGAACGACAACCCTGAGCCCTTTCGACAGCACATGCAGTACATGGGTAAGCACTGTGCGCATGCGTCGTGTAGCTCACACTTCCTTCTCTACTAGGTTTTCATTCAGAACAGGCTACTGTTTCTCGCCACTCCTCTCATCGGTTTCCCGCCTCTTCTCCTAGATATGCATGATGTAGATGTTCGTTTAATTCTTATAGTTCATCTCATCCAAAATCAATTACTTTTATAAAAAAACTATTTTAAGATTCATGGAATTGTGTAGGTAAAACAAAAAGTGACAATTCATTTAGAAAAAAAGGTTTGGGCAATTAAGATATGGAAGATTCTAGAGAACAAAGGAGAAGTGCTTGTGTTTTGAGGTTTGTGCATTATGCTTAAGTTCAACCATGGAGTCTTCTAGATTGTACATGTGGTAGAATCTGGTGGAATGTAGATGATATCCAACGACCAGTAGTGCTCGGATTTGCCATCTCTCTACCGTCGGATTGGCTTCATCCAACGAGCAACTTTCATAGTTATTCGCACACTATATAGGTGTATAGATATAGATGTATAGATGTATAGATATATATAGATGTGTCCCATGCTAGAAAAAATAAAGTCTGGGCGCATGCATGGGATGACCCCCCCCCCCCCCCCCCCCCGCTGCTGCCTCGAAGTTGGGAAACTGACATCATAGGTATTGAACCAGGCTTGGAGTCGGGTACGGTGTTCGGTTTGTAATGTAGTTGGCGTGGCCCATCAAAGTTGTGCATTTGGTATGTAAACACATCATACACCATCGTACCCATTCATATTTTCGGGCCGCATGTAGTGTATACGGGGTCTTCTGATCGACCACGTCTCCCTTGTGCGGTTTTTTGTGACGACACGGATATCAGTGGGCTCCCCGAGTGTATATATATATCACCCCTTTGACCGATAATGAAGGGTATGTGTTGGCCATGAATGGATTCCTCCTAGTTCGTGTTAGGGCCGGTCACTGTCAAATGTCGGTCAACCAAAGCTCGAGCTCATGCGTTGTCAGGATTCCCTCCTAGATGCTTGGATTGCTGGGTTCAACCTACATCAAACCCTGCGTACGTATCTCGTCCTTACCTACCTTGCCTTCATGGTTGTTGTCTGTATCGAGAGGTAGGCACCACATCTAAATTGTACATTATTCTACATTGAAAACACACATCACCCCTTCCCAACGTACATCACCCGCATGCAAGAGGTGCTGGTTTTGTGATCCCTCTCGTGCGATTTTTATGATGGTTCAATCTATTGGCCCAAGCGGTTTATCGACAACAACAATTGTCATTTGACCAAACGAAAGATTCATTGGTCCGTCTTATGGTAGGTCATGGTGACATGCATGTATGACCAAAGTATCGATCATTACGTGCATCCGCCCTGCTGACACGAAGTGGGAGGTGGTGGGCCAAGCATCCTAGCTAGGTGGTTGTTAGGGTGCTTTTGGGTTTGCGAGGCAGGTGCCACCAAATTTATGCATTGTGTATTTAAAGTTTTAAACATCTCCACTATTCGTACATATATTTGGCCACTTCCAGGTGGTTCTTATCTTCTGGCCCCTCTCATCGATCTTCAATGACGCGCCCAACAGTGGGCCCGTGGGGTCAAAGTTGTGCATTGGAATTTTGAACATCACATACCACCCTTTTCACTCATATATATTTGGGCCACATGCTGGTGTGGTTGTCGTTTGACCCTCTCTAACGTTATTTTTTGCTGCAAAGACTCTGATGACCCTCAACGGACACGGGGTATAATATCTTAACCGTGTGCAATACAAGTGCGATGTGAATCACCACGACCGCGCAAGCGCGAGCAAATTAAGGTGGAGGTACTAGCTCAACTGTGTGTGATGCAAGTGCGCTGAAATCACCATGACCGCACAAGCGAGAGAAAATTAAGGTGGAGGTACTGGCTCAACCGTGTGCGATGCAAGTGCGCTGGAATCACCACGACCGCGCAAGCGCGAGCCAAGGGTGGAGGTACTGGCTCAACAGTGTGCGATGCAAGTGCACTGAAATCACCACGACCGCGCAAGCGCGAGCAAAGGGTGGAAGTACTGGCTTAACCGTGTGCGATGCAAGTGCGCTGTAAAATCACCACCTGTGCAAGCTAAAGGCAGGTAAGTTTATTTGGAAATTAGGACGAACCGTGTGCGATAGACCAGCTAGCTACAAATATAAAAAACAAACTATCCGCCTTGAGCGTTGCAAAAATCGGCGGATCCGCACCACTTTTCCTTATTATCATACACACAAATTGTTATTGGACCGTGCGTGATCTTGGGCACTCCTAGGGATGGCAATGGGTCGGGTTTGGGGCGGGTGGAGCTGGTCCAAATCCAGCCCATGACCCATCTTCCTACCCTCTGCCCATCCACCAAATTATCCATGGGCACAAAATGTGCCCATGCCCAAACCCGCTGGATACCCACATACCCATGGAGCTCCATGGGATAGAAAAGTCAGCATGAAGCCTTCCCAAAGATCAAATTAACTCATCATCATTCACTCACAAACAACATAAACTACATGCATAAGTAGGCAACAAGTAATATGATGAGTCCTTAAGTGTGACATACCAGAGGTTGATTCTGCAGCATATAGCTTATGGCACCAGTTGCATATTGCCTGCCATTTCCCATTGATTCGCTCTTTCTACTGTCACAGGCATATCGCCCCACATGTCATACGGGTATCCATTGGATATCCATGGAGCACAAACTATAACCGTGCCCAACCCGGCTGTTCGTGGGTATCCACATCCACGAACCCATGGGCAGAAATGCGCTCCATACCCTTGCCCAACCGGGTCGGGTATCCATGGGTATCCAGATCCATGGATAAAATTCCCATCCCTAGGCACTCCCGCCCCGCATCAATTCCTTTACCCAAATTTTAGTAGCCGCCGTACTTCAACTGTCGCCCACACTCCTCCAGCACCGACCTTATAGTAAACTTGCAGTAGCCGAGGCATTTGAACCATTGCCCTCCCTCGTCCACCACCATCTCCACCCACCATTACTAAAATTTTCGGTAGCCGCGGCGTATCCACAAACACCACCCCCCTCCACAGTCCCCTACCCGCCCCCTCCCCCCTTCAAACCCTAGCTCGCGGCCGCCGCCGGCGCCGCCGCCAACCCTTCCTGACTGCCCGTTCCTCCTAGCTTAGATAATAAAGTTTAGGTTATCCAGTGATTCCCATACCGTCGCCCCACTGCCCTGAGTTTTTAGATGAGGCCTGCGGTATCCCTCCCAGCCAGATCCACATCCCCTGCTCCAGAACGTCGCAGCCTAAGCTCGACCATGTATCCCAGGGAGCCCAACGAGCGTTTGGCCAAGAAGAGGTTTATCATGGCCTCTCTAGCGGACGTTGGTGAGGTGGCCGCCGTTCGCCTCGACCTGTCGATCCAGGAGCAACACGTCGCCGCAGAAGCCGGCGAAGACGTTGACTACGTTTCCATGCTAAAGGCTTCATGTCAGCGGGCTAGCGTATTACTGTATCTCGGGAAAGCTGGCTACGACATCAAGCTCGTCCACACCGACGGCTTCACGCGGGCCATGTCACAGGTTAAGTGGTCCATCCCCAACTCCTCTGGTTCAACCACCGTCGATCTCTTTTGCCAAGCGGTCAAGGATTTGCGAGCTTTATATGCCATCGAGCCCATTTTGTCACTTCTGAAGGACACGTTCTAGGCGGCGGCTTGGGATCCTCAATTGCCAAGTCAGATCTCATCGACCACGACCACGACCATGAGGAGGGCACCCAAGAAGGTTCTTCCAAGGTGAAACAACCCATCTGTGACATCAGAGAGCACACCATGGGTCTGTGCTCTTCCAACTGGAAGGATCCCGTCCATGAAATGTGAGGCAACATTCTCTCAACAAATCTTACCTTTTCTAGCTTGCCAACCAGTACCCTTTGTTGTAGTAGCATTTGCCGTGTGGTGCTTTAACTGTGCCGTGTTTAATTATTTTAGTTATGAAAAAATGTATTGTTCAATAGGTCTATGTGATGTTTAAGTATGAATTGTCCACGAATGGCTATATTTGGTTGTTTATAGTGAGTAGATGGCCTTGTTTATCTGTATTTGGTTGTTAGGTTGGTTGGAGTGAGCATTTTTTCAGTTATCGAGCAGATGCCTTGTTTATCTGTATTTGGTTCTTAGTTTGGTTGCAGTGAGTATTTGTCCAGTTATCAAGCAGATGCCTTGTTTATCTGTATTTGGTTGTTAGGTTGCTTTTTTTAGCATTTGTCCAGTTATCAAGCAGATGCCTTGTTTATCTGTATTTGGTTGTTAGGTTGCTTTTTTTAGCATTTGTCCAGTTATCAAGCAGATGCCTTGTTTATCTGTATTTGGTTGTTAGGTTGCTTTTTTAGCATTTGTCCAGTTATCAGTAGATGTTTTGGTTGCAGGGCCAGTTTTCAATGGCTATATTTGGTTGTTATACTGGTCATTTATGCCTTGTTTATTTCAGTCATTCACAATGTGTTGTTCATTATGTGCAAGTCGGAGCTGTGCCGCTCGACTACATCAATACCAGTTTGAACGGCTGGTTCCAGTTATTCCTGGTGTAGTTAACACATGCCCTTTATTTCAGTTTTACACATTTATCCAGTGTGATGTTTAAGCATTACCTACATTCTATTCATTTTCAACAATACCAGTTTGAATTGCAATATTTGATGGCTGTTAAGCCTGCTGTCGGTAACATTGCCTTCCATTTTATATCTGCTTTAACAGCATGCTGAAACCAACACATTCAAGCTATCATTTGGAGATGATGTTGTTTACCTTCGCTATATTTGTTTGATGTTAAGATTGCTGTACTTATCATGCCTTTCCACTACTTATGCAGGACAACAACGGGAGTGGCCACCATTTTCCGCCGAGGTTAGCTTCATCCCTCGGCTTGTAATCCCCCCGTTGTTCCATAATGTAGTGCATATAGATCCAGGCCTGGACACTAGTTAGCTTCTAATATTGACTTGTTGCTTGTAGGTACATATGCCCTTGGCAAGGATCCACGCATAGACCCTTTTTGCGTATGGGGCAATGAGATATTGATGAACAAGCATCAAGTGAGGAAACTGATCAGGATTATTAGCAAAAAGATACGAATGGTGGCAAGCAAATTTTTTGTTTATGCTCTATCCAACACAACAGTGAGCTGTAGGATGGTAACTACAAACTCTGGAGCCTTCTCTTTTTACTGCCCATAATGAGTTGTTAGACAACAATGTCTGAATCTTTTTCGTTCCTAGTGGTTCCCGAAGCATTTCACTCAAGATTACCTCACAAAGTACATGATTGGTGGAAACACAATGAAGGTTAAAGTATTTCATCTAGACTAAAATGAGCATCGAGGAGTCCTAATGAAGACAGTGAAGGATGGACGGGCAGCCAACACAAGGGGTTGGCCTAGAGTCGTGCGCGCCTTACGCATGGAGGAGGGCACAATATGGGCATTCCGCTTCACCTTCTCCCGCAACCAGAATGTCTTTCACCTCTCTCTTTACAGTCTTTAGTACAACTGTGGTTCATCATTCTTTACTTGGTGCTTCTGTAGTTCTTCAGTATATGTACCTGTGCATCGAATTATGGATTCGTGGTTGAACCTATATTTGTAATAATCATAGTTGGATATGAAATAAGTGATTGCCTACTTTCAAATTCAAAACATGTGATTTTTAAATTAGGGATTAATTTGATTAATTATGGATTAATTAGGGATTACATGCACACGGTTTGCGGAAGCGAAACGTCTGTGATATACGTGGAGATCAGAAACGTTTCCAGGATCCACTACGTGTGCGATCAATCTCCACTGCACACACGACTTTCTCTTGAAAACTGTTTGCGTTAGGCCACCTTGCGCAAACGTTTACCACATAAAAAGTGTGTGTGATGGACTGCATTTGCCATACAGTTTCTTCTACACACCATGTGTGATGCATTCAATAACACAAATGATAAAATTATTAATATCGTGTGCAATGGCAACGCTATCACAAACGATTTAGCGGAAAAATTGTGTGTGATGTACCTATGAACGGAAACGTTTTCCTTGGAGCGACCGTGTGGGATGTACATACGAACGGAAACATTTAGCGGGGACTGACTGTGTGGGATGTACTTGCGACCGGAAACAATTTCGCCGTATAATTGTATTTTTTAGCTCTACTATATGTATTTCCGTATTTGAGCGCTCGTCGGTCGCACATGGCCTCATTTTGTCGAGCGTGTGTGCCAGGAGGGCATATCCATGATGGTTTCTGGGTCGTGTGGGAAGGACCCCCCTATCGCCCACACTCACTTGGCGACAGTTCCAAATGCCGTCGCGGAAAGGGGTTAAAAACCATTTGTGTAGGACCGACGCGCACCAGTGATCATCCCTTCCTCTTTGGGGAAATACCGACGTAGTTCAAGCTGCATCAAAAGGAATTTCTGGCGCCGTTGCCGAGGAGGATCACATCAAGATAGTCTCACAACCACGTGCCAATTTCTGGCGCCGTTGCAGGGGAGACATCATCAACATCTACCAGGTTCCTAATCACAAATATCATCTCCTTGCAATTTACATTATTTCCCATTTTCCTCTCGCTCACTTCACAAAAATTTGCTGATTTATTCGCCCTCTTTTTCGTTCGCCGTTTTCTCGTCAGATCTGTTTTTGAGTGCAATCTTGTTGTGTATTCATGATGACTCAAGAGAACACCAAGTTGTATGATTTCTCCAATACCAACAACAATGATTTTATTAGCACTCCGATTGCTCCTCCCGCCACTAGTGCGGAGTCTTGTGATATTAATTTCGCTTTGCTGAATCTTGTTATGAAAGATCAATTTTTCGGTACTCCGAATGAGGATGTCACGTCCCATCTTAACACATTCATGGAATTATGCGATATGCAAAAGAAAAAAGATGTGGACAATGATATTATGAAGTTGAAATTATTGCCGTTTTCTTTGTGAGATCGTGCAAAAATTTGGTTTTCTTCTTTGCCTCGCAATAGTATTGAAACTTGGGATAAGTGCATGGATACTTTTATTACTAAGTATTTTCTGCCCGCGGAAATTATTTCCCTTAAAACCCAGATCATTGATAACCCACAAGTATAGGGGATCGCAACAGTTTTCGAGGGTAGAGTATTCAACCCAAATTATTGATCCGACACAAGGGGAGCCAAAGAATATTCTCAAGTATTAGCAGTTGAGTTGTCAATTCAACCACACCTGGATATTAGTATTTGCAGCAAAGTAATATGATAGTAGTGGTAACGGTAACAAAAGTAACGGTAGCAAAAGTAATATTTTTGGTGTTTTGTAGTGATTGTAACAGTAGCAACGGAAAAGTAAATAAGCGAAGAACAATATATGAAAAGCTCGTAGGCATTGGATCGGTGATGGAGAAGTATGCCGGATGCGGTTCATCATGTAACAGTCATAACATAGGGTGACACAGAACTAGCTCCAATTCATCAATGTAATGTAGGCATGTATTCCGAATATAGTCATACGTGCTTATGGAAAAGAACTTGCATGACATCTTTTGTCCTACCCTCCGGTGGCAGCGGGGTCCTAATGGAAACTAAGGGATATTAAGGCCTCCTTTTAATAGAGTACCGGAACAAAGCATTAACACACAGTGAATACATGAACTCCTCAAACTATGGTCATCACCGGGAGTGGTCCCGATTATTGTCACTTCGGGGTTGCCGGATCATGACACATAGTAGGTGACTATAGACTTGCAAGATAGGATCAAGAACTCACATATATTCATGAAAACATAATAGGTTCAGATCTGAAATCATGGCACTCGGGCCCTAGTGACAAGCATTAAGCATAGCAAAGTCATAGAAACATCAATCTCAGAACATAGTGGATACTAGGGATCAAACCCTAACAAAACTAACTCGATTACATGATAGATCTCATCCAACCCATCACCGTCCAGCAAGCCTACGATGGAATTACTCACGCACAGCGGTGAGCATCATGAAATTGGTGATGGAGGATGGTTGATGGTGACGATGGCGACGGATTCCCCTCTCCGGATCCCCGAACGGACTCCAGATCAGCCCTCCCGAGAGGTTTTAGGGCTTGGCAGCGGCTCCGTATCGTAAAACGCGATGAATCCTTCTCCTTCATTTTTTTTATCCCCGAAAGTGAATATATGGAGTTGGAGTTGAGGTCGGTGGAGCGTCAGGGGGCCCACGAGGTAGGGGGCGCGCCCAGGGGGGCAGGCGTGCCCCCCACCCTCGTAGACAGGGTGTGGGCCCCCTGACATGGATTTTTCTTACGGTATTTTTCTTATTTTCCAAATAGATGTTCCGTGGAGTTTCAGGTCATTCCGAGAACTTTTGTTTCTGCACATAAATAACACCATGGAAAGTCTGCTGAAAACAGCGTTAGTCCGGGTTAGTTCCATTCAAATCATGCAAGTTAGAGTCCAAAACAAGGGCAAAAGTGTTTGGAAAAGTAGATACGACAGAGACGTATCAACTCCCCCAAGTTTAAACCTTTGCTTGTCCTCAAGCAATTCAGTTGATAAACTGAAAGTGATAAAGAAAAACTTTTACAAATTCTGTTTGCTCTTGTTGTTGTAAGTATGTAAAGCCAGCATTCAAGTTTTCAGCAAGGATTATGACTAACCACATTCACAATAACTCTTAGGTCTCATGTTTACTCATATCAATGGCATAATCAACTAGCGAGTCATAATAATAAATCTCAGATGACAACACTTTCTCAAAACAATCATGATATGATATAACAAGATGGTATCTCGCTAGCCCTTTCTGAGACCGCAAAACATAAATGCAGAGCACCTTTAAAGATCAAGGACTGACTAGACATTGTAATTCATGGTAAAAGAGATCCAGTAATACCCAATATAAATTAATAGTAATGGATGCAAATGACAGCTGCGCTCTTCGGCTAGTGCTCTTTAATAAGAGGGTGATGACTCAACATAAAAGTAAATAGATAGGCCCTTCGCAGAGGGAAGCATGGATTTGTAGAGGTGCCAGAGCTCGGTTTTGAAATAGAGATAAATAATATTTTGAGCGGCATACTTTCATTGTCAACATAACAACCAAGAGATGGCGATATCTTCCATGCTACACACATTATAGGCGGTTCCCAAACAGAATGGTAAAGTTTATACTCCGCCTCCACCAACAAGCATCAATCCATGGCTTGCTCGAAACAACGAGTGCCTCCAACTAGCAACAGTCCCAGGGGGAGTTTTGTTTGCAATTATTTTGATTTAATTTGCATAAAGCATGGGACTGGGCATCCCGGTGACCAGCCATTTTCTCGTGAGTGAGGAGCGGAGTCCACTCCTCTTGAGAATAACCCGCCTAGCATGGAAGATACGGACAGCCCTAGTTGATACATGAGCTATTCGAGCATACAAAACAGAATTTCATTTGGCACATACAAATTTACTTGGAATGGCAGGTAGATACCACATATAGGAAGGTATAGTGGACTCATATGGAATAACTTTGGGGTTTAAGGGATTGGATGCACAAGCAGTATTCCCGCTTAGTACAAGTGAAGGCTCGCAAAAGACTGGGAAGCGACCAACTAGAGAGCGACAACAGTCATGAACATGCATTAAAATTAATAGACATTGAGTACGAGCATGAGTAGGATATAATCCACCATGAACATAAATATCGTGAAGGCTATGTTGATTTGTTTCAACTACATGTGTGAACATGTGCCAAGTCGAGTCACTTAAATCATTCAAAGGAGGATACCACCCCACTATACCACATCACAACCATTTTAATAGCATGTTGGCACGCAAGGTAAACCATTATAACTCATAGCTAATCAAACATGGCACGAGCAACTATGATCTCTAATTGTCATTGCAAACATGTTTATTCAGAATAAGCTGAATCAGGAACGATGAACTCATCATATTTACAAAAACAAGAGAGGTCGAGTTCATACCAGCTTCTCTCATCTCAATCAGTCCATCATATATCGTCATAATTGCCTTTCACTTGCACGACAGAACGATGTGAAAATAATAAGAGTGCACATCCATTGGACTAAGCTGGAATCTGCGAGCATTCAATAAATAGGAGAAGACAAGGCAATATGGGCTCTTGGTTAAATCAACAATAATGCATATAAGAGCCACTTCAACAATTTTAATTATGGTCTTCTCCTATCGACCCCCAAAGAAAAGAAAAGAAATAAAACTATTTACACGGGAAAGCTCCCAACAAGCAAAAGAAGAACGGGAAATCTTTTTGGGTTTTCTTTTTAATTATTACTACTACAGCAAGAAAAGTAAACTAACTAAAGGCTACACTAATTTATTTTTTGATTTTTCTTAAGGTTTAACAAACACACAAGAAGAAAGCAAGAAAAAGAAAATAAACTAGCATGGATATTACAGTGAAAGAGTATGAGCACCGACATCTAGCAATGAGTGTGTGAACATAAATGTAATGTCGGTGAGAAATATGTACTCCCCCAAGCTTAGGCTTTTGACCTAAGTTGGTTTATTGCCATGGATGGCCTGGCGGATATCCATAGTTGTAGTCGGGGTCGTACTGATATGAAGAAGACTCTGATTGCCACTGGTTAGAAATCATCTCTGGATCCCAATAATAGTTAGACTGTCGTGGAGGTTCAGATTGTGGTTCCGGCTCCGTGACTGGTGTAGGGTTCCGGTGGGCGTGAATGGCCGCCAACGGAACGAGATACGGACCTTCAGATAAATTAAACAAGGAGGGAGCAGGCAAGGTAATAGTCTCAGGGTGATGTTTATCAAAGAACAATTTGTATTTAAGCGCTCCTTCCCTATTCTTAACAATAAAGTCATGCGCTACCATACTCTTATAATCTAAATAAGCAGTGGGTAGCAATTTTTCTTCTTTTTCATAGTGCCTAATAGGTATGTTAAAATGTGCAGCTAGGCGTGAAGCATAGATACCTCCAAATATGGGCCCCTTTGTACGGTTCAGACTTAACCGTTTGGCAGTAATACCGCCCATACTAACAGTGTTATCGCAGAATAAACCATGGAACAAAATGATAATATCAGGAACACTAAGGTTTCCACAGTTTCCGCGACCAATTAAGCAAGGACTAGCAAATATGGCAAAGTAGCGTAAGAAAACAGGAAAATGTATGCTAGTGATTCTTGCATCGAAAACCTTCCTGGTTTCCCCCACAGTGATAGTGTCAATAAACCCATCCACATCTTTACGATGTGGCTCATCTAAACTACCCTCAAAAGGTATTTTGCAAATCTTGCAAAAATCATCTAGTGGCATCTTGTTAACAACATCATATAAATGAAACTCTACTGAAGGAGGTGATTCCTTAGGAAAATATGTAACACCCACGATGCGGCTATATCTCCCACGTGTCGAGGCACGACTTAGAGGCATAACCGCATTGTGGTTTTGTCACAAGAAGGGTCGTCTTCACACAATCCCATGTAATGAACCAGAATGGGATAAAGAGTTGGCTTACAATCGCCACTTCACACAATACATAAATGAAATCATACAACATTCAAGATACACACATAGGTCCGACTACGGAACCAAAATAAAAGAAGACAACCCAACTGCTAGATCCCCGATCGTCCCAACTGGGCTCCACTACTGATCAACATGATAAGAAACAACACAACGAACAAGATCTTCATCGAGCTCCCACTTGAGCTCGGTTGCGTCACCTGCACTGGCATCGTCGGCACCTGCAACTGTTTTGGAAGTATCTGTGAGTCACGAGGACTCAGCAATCTCACACCCGCGAGATCAAGACTATTTAAGCTTAAGGTAGGAAAGGGTAAGGTGGTGAGGTTGCAGCAGCGACTAAGCATATATGGTGGCTAACATACGCAAATAAGAGCGAGAAGAGAAGCAACGGAACGGTCGTGAACTAGCAATGATCAAGAAGTGATCCTGAACTCCTACTTACGTCAAACATAACCCAGAAACCGTGTTCACTTCCCGGACTCCGCCGAGAAGAGACCATCGCGGCTACACACGCGGTTGATGCGTTTAATTAAGGTCAAGTGTCAAGTTCTCTACAACCGGACATTAACAAATTCCCATCTGCCACATAACCGCGGGCACGGCTTCCGAAAGATAATACCCTGCAGGGGTATCCCAACTTAGCCCATTATATGCTCTCACGGTCAACGAAGGATAAACCTTCTCCCGGGAAGACCCGATCAGTCTCGGAATCCCGGTTTACAAGACATTTCGACAATGGTAAAACAAGACCAGCAAAGCCGCCCGATGTGCCGACAAATCCCGATAGGAGCTACACATATCTCGTTCTTAGGGCAACACCGGATGAGACATTCTACGAGTAAAACCAGATCTCGAGTTTCCACGAGGGGGCCCCGCAGTCTACTCAGTTCGGACCAACACTCGAAGGAGCACTGGCCCGGGGGGCTTAAAATAAGATGACCCTTGAGTCTGCAGAACCCAAGGGAAAAGGGGATAGGTGGTAGCAAATGGTAAAACCAAGGTTGGGCCTTGCTGGAGGAGTTTTATTCAAAGCGAACTGTCAAGGGGGTCCCATAAATCACCCAACCGCGTAAGGAACGCAAAATCAAGGAACATAACACCGGTATGACAGAAACTAGGGCGGCAAGAGTGGAACAAAACAGCAGGCATAAGGCCGAGCCTTCCACCCTTTACCAAGTATATAGATGCATTAATTAAATAAGAGATATTGTGATATCCCAACATAAACATAATCCAACATGGAGCAATCTTCATCTTCACCTGCAACTAACAACGCTATAAGAGGGGCTGAGCAAAAGCGGTAACATAGCCAAACAACGGTTTGCTAGGACGGGTGAAAGGTTAGAGGCTGACATGGCAGTATGGGAGGCATGATATAGCAAGTGGTAGGTAGCGCGGCATAGCGATAGAGCGAACAACTAGCAAAGCAAAGATAGAAGTGATTTCGAGGGTATGGTCATCTTGCCTGAGATCCCGCAAGGAAGAAGAACGAGTCCATGAAGAAGACAACGGACGTAGTCGAACGAATCCTCACAACTCCGGAACGAAACCGAAGCTAACGAGAGAAGCAACCCGGAAAGAAACAAACAACATAGTAAACAACCACCACATACACATGGCATGATGCACAATCAAGTATGATGCATGTCCGGTTTAAAAAAGGCATGGCATGGCAAAGTGCAACAAACAATACTACAAATTAAGTGGAGCTCAATATGCAACGAGTTGCATATTGACGAAACACCACATCAATTATTTAGTTCTCTCTTGTTTATGTACCCAACAATATTAAATGTTATTAAACATGGCAAGAGGTGAAGCATAAGAAACTACCTATTTAGGCAATTTAAATGAGGCCGGAACAACAAACAAGAATTTTCAGAAAATCCTCATGTCCATATTTTTGATTTGGTACTGTTCTGCCTAAAACCATATTTTAATGATGTTAACCAGCAAAATAAAGTGCACCAAATTAATCTATGCATTTTTCTACCCCATTTACATATAAAGTTTATTTAAATCCGAGCTACGGTTATTTAGTTATGAAATAAATCATTTAACATATTATTCGAGCAAATTTAATCAAACAACATTTTAAACAATTTTAACATGGGTGAAAGTGGCATATTATTAAACTACACAAAATTCTAAGCATTTTACACGTTTAAATCATTTTAATCCGATGCACGGTTGTGAAGTTATTAAATGCATGAAGTGCAAGGGTTTTTCTGTAAAACTGTAAACACCTGGATAAATGCGAAAATCACCGCAACAGAAACACTACGGGCCGAATCTTGCTGCACTGTTGGGCCAACAGAGAGGAGCTGTGGGGAGCTCACCCATGGGCCAAGGCCCGGTCAGGGATGCGGTGGCCCACGCGGTAGGGCAAGGCGCGGCTTGGCCCTGGCGCTCGTCCACGCTGGCGGGATCGACCGAGGAGGTGGGGGCGCGGTCAACGGGCGCAGTTTGACGAAGCGGGCGAGGAGGCAGGGGCTTGTGTTCGTCCTCGTCTCCGTGAAGCAGTATGACGGCGGCGGACTTGTCGCGGGCTCCTGGCGACGGGGTCGGCGGGAAGCGGCCGGAACGGTCAGATCCGGTGCGCCTCAGCAAGGAACCGGCGGATCTGGACGGCGGCATGCACGGGACGGCCGTGGCGGAGCTTGGCGTCCAAGGCATGGTTCCTGCTCCTAGGCAGAGAAGAGAGAGAGAGAGGCACTGAGCGAGAGAGGGAGACGCACGGGAAGGAAGGGAGAGACGGGGAGAAGAAAGCGACGGTCCTGGGGTCACCGGTGGTGAGGCGGAGGCGCCGGTCGCCGGCTGCTACTGCTACTCCTGCGAGGAGACTCGGGGCGAGCTCGGGCACATGGGCAGAGGAGGAGGAGCGCAGGGGCTCGGGTTCTGCTGGGCGCGGAAGACGACGGGTGCGGGCGCAGGGAAGGTCCTAGGCACCGGATCCGGCAGCTGGGGAGCTCGCTGATGTGTGCGCCCATCCATGGCGTCGGGGAAGAGCTTGGGGCGGCGCCATGCCTCGATCTGTTGCAAGCAGAGAGAGAGGGAGGTGAGGAACGAGGGAAGAAGAGGAAGGGAGGAGGGAGATGGCAGGGGCAGGACGGCCTGGCGTGGTCGTCGGCGGGGATGAGGTCTCGGGCGCAAGGAGAACGGCGAGCGGCGCTGGTTGGTTGGGTGCAGAAGACGAGGTGGATTGGAGGTTGCGGGTCTGTCCGGGAGGAATCCCGAGAAGGATTTGGTTGGGTGGCGGCGGAGAGGGACAATCCTCCTAAAATTTAGGGTTTCCCAAAATGGGCTAGGGGTGGACGAATATATACATCACGGATTAGGTTAGGGGCTATTTGGTCCGTCCGATCGTAATCGGGTGGACGAGAATAAGTAGGCTAGAGCGTCCAATTGAGAAAATGGAGAACAAGGTTGGTCTCGAAACGGTCAACGAAAGCAAGGGGAAACACGACAACTATGAGCGGATGCAAGTTTTTGAAAACAATGACGGCAACGAGTGCCGATGCAATGCGGATGATGCCATGATGAAAGCAACAACCAAATAAAAAACACAACTGACTCGCAAAACAAGGAGGGCATCTGGAGCGTCGGTCTCGGGGCGTTACAATACTCCACCACTACAAGAGGATCTCGTCCCGAGATCTAGGATGGTACCGGAGAAAAAGCGGAAGAGGAAGAGGTAAAACAAATTGCTTCTTAGACAAATGAGTGAAACCAAAGAACCTTGAGAGATTGAACGAACGAAAAGAGAGAATACAAGGGAGATGAACGAGATTGAAAACACTCCGTTATCAAAGAGGATCAAGGAACAATGCGAGAAACTTTGTAGGTCGAAGAATATGAAACAAGAGCTTAACGGATCAAGAGCAATATGAAAGCACACCGGTAGAAAAGAGAAACAAAGAACTCCATGTGAACCTTGGAGTTTGCAAAGCTATGAATGACGAGAACAATGGACGAGAAGTACATGCGAGCACTCTGGTTGAAACGAGATGTACAAGGAACGATAATGATCAATTACGATAACGCTCCGGTTGGAAAATGGAAGGGGTACAATATGGACTTGGCAAAATGAAAGCACTTGGATGAGACTCCGGTTAAAAGAGGAATGATAGACACAACACTCTGGTTAAAACAAGATAAAGAAAGGAATAAGAATGATATAATTTGGGCAGCATTCCGACTGTAAATGGAAGGAATTAACATGAACTTGAGAAGATGAGAGGATACTCGATGAAATTAACAACACATTGCCTCCGGAACTAATGAATGAAATGGCACAAGGGGTAAGAAAGATTTCAGACAGCACTCCGGTTGAGGAAGGAGACTAAACTTGATAAGATGAGAGAACTCGAGTGAAAACACGACACTCCGGCTAAACGGATAAGAAAGGAAAAATTACATGATCTTGACAAAACAATATGATTGGTCGAAGAGAGTAACATCGCAATGCCTCCGGGACGAACGAATAGGAAAATGGATCGTCGGAATAAGAGAATGGAGAAGGAAATGATAACTTCCACCACAATTGATTTTGGGAAGCATCCTTCCAAGAAGGTTAGAACGGAGTTGTTGGAAAACCAACAACGAAAAGAAAAAAAAGCTTGTAGTGGGCTTATGGAAACATCTCAACATTATGAGGTGATAAACGGCCACTAAAGGAAGCCATTGGTTTGAGTGAGAGCACCAAGGCGATGAAAAACTTCTTTCACCAAGAGGATAGGAGAAAACTTGGATCATTGGTAAACACCATAATAGCAACATTCCTTAGGGAAGGCTTTAGGTGAAACATGACACAAGATAGATCCAACGAAGAGATTGATGGATTTAAAATATCTCATTCTTGACAACATGTGAATCATGAAACGCGAACTCAAATTGTCAAGAATGACATAACACCACCTCAAAAGATAAGAGAAAGAATTGCACTTCGGAATGCAAGATGAAGAATGCTTGAACTTCTCAAAACAAACATGTGTTGAGCACCATGTTTATTTTAGAGTATAGCTTGACGGATCTTGACTCCAAGAGAAATCTTGAAGAACAATTGAAGAATGAAAAGAATCCTTGACAAACCACCATGTAGAGCCTCCATGAAGAACTCCGGTAATAAAAGAATGATCAAACGAAAGGGAAAGTTGAAAAGAACTCCGGAAGAAGGAATTAATCACTTGGAGGAAACAAGAATAAGAATTACATTACGCGTATCCTTCACCAATTTAGATTGATGACAAGCAACGGATTTGGCATACTACTTATTCTCGTAGAAAGGATTAAGATAGATATAGCGCAAACTTGGGAAAAGTCTTCAACGATCCGCTGGTAGGATTGAAACAATGAATGAATTGATATGATAACGAGGGAAGAGAAATCTTGAACGAACCACCGTAAGAATTGGAAATGAAAGTAGCAAAAGCACAATTCACCGGGAAGAATTAGAAAAAATGAATAAAGATACTTGACGGAATATAAATATATGAGAACGAAGAGATCACAAACTGACTAGAAAATACTTGAACGATGCACCGGAATAATATGGAGATGAGCGAAGAGACATCACTTTAGAATAATTGGAGAACGAAGCTGAAAACTTAGAACGAAGAAATCTTTTGAAATGATGGCCTTTGGATGATCAAGAAGCGAAACAACTCATGAAATGCTCCGGATGGGTGAAAATAATTCTCATAATCGAAAACAATTATGAGAGGATGTCATAAGCTAGAACCACGCATCTTCAAGAGAATGGACAAGATTTAAGAGAAACTCTTCTTCGGTCTTCCAGTGTTGAGAATGACGATGAGAAACACCACCATGAATTATTGAGGCACTCCGGAACCATGAAGAATAGAAAGGTTGAATCAACAATGAAAAGAATTTGAAAGCGATCTTGGGGAAGAAAATATGACTGATGATAACTCTTTCTTACGTCAAACATTGAAAAGAATATTTTTTGAAGCTCCGGGAAAAGTTAGAAGAGTCATGTAAGATCCTGGGAAAAGACCTGTGGGTTAGGGCCCACTCAAAAGAAACACCGTTGAAATGATTACTTGAAATGGAGATTGCACCGGTTGAATTAAATGGCTTGAATGAGGTAACAACCTCAAAATAGTTAGAATTGATGCGGAGTGGAAATGCGAATCTTCTGAGATATCTTCAACACTCCGGAACACATGGAAAGCGAGAGGTGAAAGATTAAGAGACACACGGACATGAGAAAACATTTGAAACGAGGAAAAGAATACGATCAACACTGAAAGCTTGAATTGAATTCACCGGAGAAGAAAAAGAACGAAGGATGATAAACTTGAAGAACATCTTCATGAGAACCACCGGGTAAGAACATTGATTGAGAAGAAGGAAGGGACTTCACGTGAATAAAATGGATACTTGGTTAAGACATCTGATTCCTTGAATAAAAGGGTGGGAGAACAAAGGCAACTTGGGTCGGATGAAACGAACACCGTTGAGAAAACTTAGAATTGATCTTGCGAATGTTGGAATGATTGGATCCACTTGAAGAGAAGCACACCGATTGGAAAGAATTGAAAAGACAACCTTGAAGATGAAGAAGGATTAGTATTCACATAGCAATATGAGAACACCGTTTAGGAAAGGTATGGATTCAACATTTGACTTCGAAGCAAATCGAAAAATAAAACAAAACAAAGGATTGGCTTGAAGAATCAGCCGGAACAAACATATGATAGAGATTTCGTCCGAAGTTTTCGTGGTGGGGCCCACATGGGCTCGATCGTACAGCACCATCATGTACAAGGCAGTGCACATGACATACGCAGCGTCCCCGAGTCGGCATAGCCAAGGACTCTTTAAGACACTACGAGACCACAGTAAAACCAGCCGTGGAAAGGCGGACCACTAGACGTCGAACCCCAATCTAAAATCATGCATCTCTCGGAAAGATATCCTAGGAGCTACTTGAATTCCCACTTATAACTCCCGAAACTTTCTGTTTATGCAATCAGGTGTTGGGGATACAGGGGACGCAAAATATATCACCCAAACTAACAATACCTAGATCCAGCTGTATCCATCCGTCAACACATAACCAAGAAACCTTCGGAAATCATTTACCTCAACCTTCGAAAAGCATCCGTTATATGAGTTATGGCAATACTCCGAAACTCCCGCCCCAGTACTGGGTGGCGTCGAGGTGATCTCACCAACAACTGCATAAAAGAGATTTCGATGTCGGCGAAACTCAGGTATTCCAGAACTGCAACGATAAAATTGTGACGACAACACCTCGGAGCTCAACAACCCGGGACACTGCCACAACCCCTAAATGTCAGGAGGCACCAAGAACAATGTTCTCATCACAAAACCATCGGAACGATTCCAAGATACCCGCGTGATCCTAAATTTTTTTTAGTGAAATTTGAGGAGAGAAAAGTCAAAACTTCTACGTCAGGAGACCTCACCAGAGCGACAAAGGGACTGAGGAGTAAAAATAATCCTACTCTCCGATATATATAATCCTAAGACTCAAAACATTTTTGTTCTAGACTCAACAACGCCAGCGATTCGATCAAGAAGGGGGCTCCTAAGTCGGGGATGGCTCTGATTACCAACTTGTAACACCCACGATGCGGCTATATCTCCCACGTGTCGAGGCATGACTTAGAGGCATAACCGCATTGTGGTTTTGTCGCAAGAAGGGTCGTCTTCACACAATCCCATGTAATGAACCAGAATGGGATAAAGAGTTGGCTTACAATCGCCACTTCACACAATACATAAATGAAATCATACAACATTCAAGATACACACATAGGTCCGACTACGGAACCAAAATAAAAGAAGACAACCCAACTGCTAGATCCCCGATCGTCCCAACTGGGCTCCACTACTGATCAACATGAAAGAAACAACACAACGAACAAGATCTTCATCGAGCTCCCACTTGAGCTCGGTTGCGTCACCTGCACTGGCATCGTCGGCACCTGCAACTGTTTTGGAAGTATCTGTGAGTCACGAGGACTCAGCAATCTCACACCCGCGAGATCAAGACTATTTAAGCTTAAGGGTAGGAAAGGGTAAGGTGGTGGAGCTGCAGCAGCGACTAAGCATATATGGTGGCTAACATACGCAAATAAGAGCGAGAAGAGAAGCAACGGAACGGTCGTGAACTAGCAATGATCAAGAAGTGATCCTGAACTCCTACTTACGTCAAACATAACCCAGAAACCGTGTTCACTTCCCGGACTCCGCCGAGAAGAGACCATCACGGCTACACACGCGGTTGATGCGTTTAATTAAGGTCAAGTGTCAAGTTCTCTACAACCGGACATTAACAAATTCCCATCTGCCACATAACCGCGGGCACGGCTTCCGAAAGATAATACCTTGCAGGGGTATCCCAACTTAGCCCATTATAAGCTCTCACGGTCAACGAAGGATAAACCTTCTCCCGGGAAGACCCGATCAGTCTCGGAATCCCGGTTTACAAGACATTTCGACAATGGTAAAACAAGACCAGCAAAGCCGCCCCATGTGCCGACAAATCCCGATAGGAGCTGCACATATCTCGTTCTCAGGGCAACACCGGATGAGACATCCTACGAGTAAAACCAGACCTCGAGTTTCCACGAGGGGGCCCCGCAGTCTACTCAGTTCAGACCAACACTCGAAGGAGCACTGGCCCGGGGGGCCTAAAATAAGATGACCCTTGAGTCTGTAGAACCCAAGGGAAAAGGGGATAGGTGGTAGCAAATGGTAAAACCAAGGTTGGGCCTTGCTGGAGGAGTTTTATTCAAAGCGAACTGTCAAGGGGGTCCCATAAATCACCCAACCGCCTAAGGAACGCAAAATCAAGGAACATAACACGGGTATGACGGAAACTAGGGCGGCAAGAGTGGAACAAAACACCAGGCATAAGGCCGAGCCTTCCACCCTTTACCAAGTATATAGATGCATTAATTAAATAAGAGATATTGTGATATCCCAACATAAACATAATCCAACATGGAGCAATCTTCATCTTCACCTGCAACTAACAACGCTATAAGAGGGGCTGAGCAAAAGCGGTAACATAGCCAAACAACGGTTTGCTAGGAAGGGTGAAAGGTTAGAGGCTGACATGGCAATATGGGAGGCATGATATAGCAAGTGGTAGGTAGCGCGGCATAGCAATAGAGCGAACAACTAGCAAGCAAAGATAGAAGTGATTTCGAGGGTATGGTCATCTTGCCTGAGATCCCGCAAGGAAGAAGAACGAGTCCATGAAGAAGACAACGGACGTAGTCGAACGAATCCTCACAACTCCGGAACGAAACCGAAGCTAACGAGAGAAGCAACCCGGAAAGAAACAAACAACATAGTAAACAACCACCACATACACATGGCATGATGCACAATCAAGTATGATGCATGTCCGGTTTAAAGAGGCATGGCATGGCAAAGTGCAACAAACAATACTACAAATTAAGTGGAGCTCAATATGCAACGAGTTGCATATTGACGAAACACCACATCAATTATTTAGTTCTCTCTGTTTATGTACCCAACAATATTAAATGTTATTAACATGGCAAGAGGTGAAGCATAAGGAAACTACCTATTTAGGCAATTTAAATGAGGCCGGAACAACAAACAACAATTCCGGAAAATCCTCATGTCCATATTTTGATTTGGTACTGTTCTGCCCTAAACACAATTTTAATGTTGTTAAACAGCAAAATAAAGTGCACCATGTTAATCTATGCATTTTTCTACCCCATTTACATATAAAGTTTATTTAAATCCGAGCTACGGTTATTTAGTTATGAAATAAATCATTTTAACATATTATTCGAGCAAATTTAATCAAACAACATTTTAAACAATTTTAACATGGGTGAAAGTGGCATATTATTAAACTACACAAAATTCTAAGAATTTTACACGTTTAAATCATTTTAATCCGATGCACGGTTGTGAAGTTATTAAATGCATGAAGTGCAAGGGTTTTTCTGTAAAACTGTAAACTCCTGGATAAATGCGAAAATCACCGCAACAGAAACACTACGGGCCGAATCTTGCTGCACTGTTGGGCCAACAGAGAGGAGCTGTGGGGAGCTCACCCATGGGCCAAGGCCCGGTCGGGGATGCGGTGGCCCACGCGGCAGGGCAAGGCGCGGCTGGGCCCTGGCGCTCGTCCACGCTGGCGGGATCGACCAAGGAGGTGGGGGCGCGGTCAACAGGCGCAGTTTGATGAAGCGGGCGAGGAGGCAGGGGCTTGTGTTCGTCCTCGTCTCCGTGAAGCAGTATGACGGCGGTGGACTTGTCGCAGGCTCCTGGCGACGGGGTCGGCGGGAAGCGGCCGGAACGGTCAGATCCGGTGCGCCTCAGCAGGGAACCGGCGGATCTGGACGGCGGCGCGCACGGGACGGCCGTGGCGGAGCTTGGCGTCCAAGGCATGGTTCCTTCTCCTGGGCAGAGAAGAGAGAGAGAGAGGCACTGAGCGAGAGAGGGAGACGCACGGGAAGGAAGGGAGAGACGGGGAGAAGAAAGCGACGGTCCTGGGGTCACCGGTGGTGAGGCGGAGGCGCCGGTCGCCGGCTGCTGCTGCTACTCCTGCGAGGAGACTCGGGGCGAGGTCGGGCGCATGGGCAGAGGAGGAGCAGCGCAGGGGCTCGGGTTCTGCTGGGCGCGGAGGACGACGGGTGCGGGCGCAGGGAAGGTCCTAGGCACCGGATCCGGCAGCTGGGGAGCTCGCTGATGTGTGCGCCCATCCATGGCGTCGGGGAAGAGCTTGGGGCGGCACCATGCCTCGATCTGTTGCAAGCAGAGAGAGAGGGAGGTGAGGAACGAGGGAAGAAGAGGAAGGGAGGAGGGAGATGGCAGGGGCAGGACGGCTTGGCGTGGTCGTCGGCAGGGATGAGGTCTCGGGCGCAAGGAGAACGGCGAGCGGTGCTGGTTGGTTGGGTGCAGAAGACAAGGTGGATTGGAGGCTGCGGGTCTGTCCGGGAGGAATCCCGAGAAGGATTTGGTTGGGTGGCGGTGGAGAGGGACAATCCTCCGAAAATTTAGGGTTTCCCAAAATGGGCTAGGGGTGGAGGAATATATACATCACTGATTAGGTTAGGGGCTATTTGGTCCGTCCGATCGTACTCGGGCGGTCGAGAATAAGTAGGCTAGAGCGTCCAATTGAGAAAACGGAGATGTTTTGTAGATGTTTGGGGATGATCCGGACCCAACGGTAACGGTTGTCCGGTTCGGGTTCGGGAAAGTTTCGGACACGGGCGAGGGGGCGATGCACTGTGCAAAGAGGGGCTCCGGTTTAAGCAAGAGGGAAAACGAAGAACAAGGTTGGTCTCGAAACGGTCAACGAAAGCAAGGGGGAAATGCGACAACTATGAGCGGATGCAAGTTTTTAAAAACAATGACGGCAACGAGTGCCGATGCAATGCGGATGATGCCATGATGAAAGCAACAAACAAATAAAAAACACAACTGACTCGCAAAACAAGGAGGGCATCTGGAGCGTCGGTCTCGGGGCGTTACAACACTCCACCACTACAAGAGGATCTCGTCCCGAGATCTAGGATGGCACCGGAGAAAAAGCGGAAGAGGAAGAGGTAAAACAAATTGCTTCTTAGACAAATGAGTGAAACCAAAGAACCTTGAGAGATTGAACGAACGAAAAGAGAGAATACAAGGGAGATGAACGAGATTGAAAACACTCCGTTATCAAAGAGGAACAAGGAACAATGCGAGAACCTTTGTAGGTCGAAGAATATGAAACAAGAGCTTAATGGATCAAGAGGAATATGAAAGCACACCGGTAGAAAAGAGAAACAAAGAACTCCATGTGAACCTTGGAGTTTGCAAAGCTATGAATGACAAGAACAATGGACGAGAAGTACATGCGAGCACTCCGGTTGAAACGAGATGTACAAGGAACGATAATGATCAATTACGATAACGCTCCGGTTGGAAAATGGAAGGGGTACAATATGGACATGGCAAAATGAAAGCACTTGGATGAGACTCCGGTTAAAAGAGGAATGATAGACACAACACTCTGGTTAAAACAAGATAAAGAAAGGAATAAGAATGATATAATTTGGGTAGCATTCCGACTGTAAATGGAAGGAATTAACATGAACTTGAGAAGATGAGAGGATACTCGATGAAATTAACAACACATTGCCTCCGGAACTAATGAAAGAAATGGCACAAGGGGTAAGAAAGATTTCAGATAGCACTCCGGTTGAGGAAGGAGACTAAACTTGATAAGATGAGAGAACTCGAGTGAAAACACGACACTCCGGCTAAACGGATAAGAAAGGAAAAATTACATGATCTTGACAAAACAATATGATTGGTCGAAGAGAGCAACATCACAATGCCTCCGGGACGAACGAATAGGAAAATGGATCGTCGGAATAAGAGAATGGAGAAGGAAATGATAACTTCCACCACAATTGAATTTGGGAAGCATCCTTCCAAGAAGGTTAGAACGGAGTTGTTGGAAAACCAACAACGAAAAGAAAAAAAAAAGCTTGTAGTGGGCTTATGGAAACATCTCAACATTATGAGGTGATAAACGGCCACTAAAGGAAGCCATTGGTTTGAGTGAGAGCACCAAGGCGATGAAAAACTTCTTTCACCAAGAGGATAGGAGAAAACTTGGATCATTGATAAGCACCATAATAGCAACATTCCTTAGGGAAGGCTTTAGGTGAAACATGACACAAGATAGATCCAACGAATAGATTGATGGATTTAAAATATCTCATTCTTGACAACATGTGAATCATGAAACGCGAACTCAAATTGTCAAGAATGACATAACACCACCTCAAAAGATAAGAGAAAGAATTGCACTTCGGAATGCAAGATGAAGAATGCTTGAACTTCTCAAAACAAACATGTGTTGAGCACCATGTTTATTTTGAAGTATGGCTTGACGGATCATAACTTCGAGAGAATTCTTGAAGAACAATTGAAGAATGAAAGGACTCCTTGATGAGCCACCATGTAGAGCCTCCATGAAGAACTCCGGTAATAAAAGAATGATCAAACGAAAGGGAAAGTTGAAAGAACTCCGGGAGAAGCCTTGCAATGATTAGATGAAGCTTTGAAATGATATAATTGAAATAACTTGGAGCTCCGGAAAGAAAAATGAACAATGAGATCAAGAATTTTGAATGAATCTCCAGAATGAGGAATTAATCACTTGGATGAAACAAGAATAAGAGTTACATTATGCTTAGCCTTCACCAATTTAGATTGATGACAAGCAACGGATTTGGCATACTACTTATTCTCGTAGAAAGGATTAAGATAGATATTGCGCAAACTTGGGAAGGTCTTCATCGAACCACCGGTAGGATTGAAACAACGAATAAATTGATATGATAAACAAAGGAAGATAAATCTTGAACGAACGACCGCGAGAATTGAAAACATTGAAGAAAAAATAAAGAAACATCGGGAAGAATTAGAAAATGAACGAAGATACTTGACAGAATTAGATACAAGTGAACGCAGAGATCACGAACTGACTAGAGAATACTTGAACGATGCACCGGAATAATATGGAGATGAGCGAAGAGACATCACTTTAGAATAATTGGAGAACGAAGCTGAAAACTTAGAACGAATAAATCTTCTGAAATGATGGCCTTTGGATGATCAAGAAGCGAAACAACTCATGAAATGCTTCGGATGGGTGAAAAGAATTCTCATAATCGAAAACAATTATGAGAGGATGGCATAAGCTAGAACCACACATCTTCAAGAGAATGGACAAGATTTAAGAGAAGCTCTTCTTCGGTCTTCCAGTGTTGAGAATGACGATGAGAAACACCACCATGAATTATTGAGGCACTCCGAAACCATGAAGAATAGAAAGGTTGAATCAACAATGAAAAGAATTTGAAAGCGATCTTGGAGAAGAAAATATGACTGATGATAACTCATTCTTACGTCAAACTTTGAAAAGAATTTTTTTTGAAGCTCCGGGAAAAGTTAGAAGAGTCATGTAAGATCCTGGGAAAAGACCTGTGGGTTAGGGCCCACTCAAAAGAAACACCGTTGAAATGATTACTTGAAATGGAGATTGCACCGGTTGAATTAAATGGCTTGAATGAGGTAACAACCTCGAAATAGTTAGAATTGATGCGGAGTGGAAATGCGAATCTTCTGAGATATCTTCGACACTCCGGAACACATGGAAAGCGAGAGGTGAAAGATTAAGAGATACACCGACATGAGAAAACACTTGAAACAAGGAAAAGAATATGATCAACACTGAAAGCTTGAATTGAATTCACCGGAGAAGAAAAAGAACGAAGGATGATAAACTTGAAGAACATCTTCATGAGAACCACCGAGTAAGAACATTGATTGAAAAGAATGAAGGGACTTCACGTGAATAAAATGGATACTTGGTTAAGACATCTGATTCCTTGAATAAAAGGGTGGGAGAACAAAGGCAACTTGGGTCGGATGAAACGAACACCGTTGAGAAAACTTAGAATTGATCTTGCGAATGTTGGAATGATTGGATCCACTTGAAGAGAAGCACGCTGATTGGAAAGAATTGAAAAGACAACCTTGAAGATGAAGAAGGATTAGTATTCACATAGCAATATGAGAACACCGTTTAGGAAAGGTATGGATTCAACATTTGACTTCGAAGCAAATCGAATACTACAAATAAAACAAAACAAAGGATTGGCTTGCAGAATAAGCCGGAACAAACATATGATAGAGATTTCGTCCGAAGTTTTCGTGGTGGGGCCCACACGGGCTCGATCGTACAGCACCATCATGTACAAGGCAGTGCACATGACATACGAAGCGTCCCCGATTCGGCATAGCCAAGGACTCTTTAAGACACTACGAGACCACTGTAAAACCAACCGTGGAAAGGCGGACCACTAGACGTCGAACCCCAATCTCAAATCATACATCTGTCGGAAAGATATCCTAGGAGCTACTTGAATTCCCACTTATAACTCCTGAAACTTTCTGGTTATGCAATCAGGTGTTGGGGATACAGGGGACACAAAATATATCACCCAAACTAACAATACCTAGATCCAGCTGTATCCATCCGTCAACACATAACCAAGAAACCTTCGGAAATCATTTACCTCAACCTTCGAAAAGCATCCGTTATACGAGTTATGGCAATACTCCCGAACTCCCGCCCCAGTACTGGGTGGCGTCGAGGTGATCTCACCAACAACTGCATAAAAGAGATTTCGTTGTCGGCGAAACTCAGGTATTCCAGAACAGCAACGATAAAATTGTGACGACAACACCTCGGAGCTCAACTCCCCGGGACACTGCCACAACCCCTAAATGTCAGGAGGCACCAAGAACAATGTTCTCGTCACAAAACCATCGGAATGATTCCAAGATACCCGCGTGATCCTAAATTTTTTTAGTGAAATTTGAGGAGAGAAAAGTCAAAACTTCTACGTCAGGAGACCTCACCAGAGCGACGAAGGGACTGAGGAGTAAAAAGAATCCTACTCTCCGATATATATAATCCTAAGACTCAAAACATTTTTGTTCTAGACTCGAAAACGCCGGCGATTTGATCAAGCTGGGGGCTCCTAAGTCGGGGATGGCTCTGATTACCAACTTGTAACACCCACGATGCGGCTATATCTCCCACGTGTCGAGGCACGACTTAGAGGCATAACCGCATTGTGGTTTTGTCGCAAGAAGGGTCATCTTCACACAATCCCATGTAATGAACCAAGAATGGGATAAAGAGTTGGCTTACAATCGCCACTTCACACAATACATAAATGAAATCATACAACATTCAAGATACACACATAGGTCCGACTACGGAACCAAAATAAAAGAAGACAACCCAACTGCTAGATCCCCGATCGTCCCAACTGGGCTCCACTACTGATCAACATGATAAGAAACAACACAACGAACAAGATCTTCATCGAGCTCCCACTTGAGCTCGGTTGCGTCACCTGCACTGGCATCGTCGGCACCTGCAACTGTTTTGGAAGTATCTGTGAGTCACGAGGACTCAGCAATCTCACACCCGCGAGATCAAGACTATTTAAGCTTAAGAGTAGGCAAGGGTAAGGTGGTGAGGTTGCAGCAGCGACTAAGCATATATGGTGGCTAACATACGCAAATAAGAGCGAGAAGAGAAGCAACGGAACGGTCGTGAAGCTAGCAATGATCAAGAAGTGATCCTGAACTCCTACTTACGTCAAACATAACCCAGAAACCGTGTTCACTTCCCGGACTCCGCCGAGAAGAGACCATCACGGCTACACACGCGGTTGATGCGTTTAATTAAGGTCAAGTGTCAAGTTCTCTACAACCGGATATTTACAAATTCCCATCTGCCACATAACCGTGGGCACGGCTTCCGAAAGATAATACCCTGCAGGGGTATCCCAACTTAGCCCATTATAAGCTCTCACGGTCAACGAAGGATAAACCTTCTCCCGGGAAGACCCGATCAGTCTCGGAATCCCGGTTTACAAGACATTTCGACAATGGTAAAACAAGACCAGCAAAGCCGCCCCATGTGCCGACAAATCCCGATAGGAGCTGCACATATCTCGTTCTCAGGGCAACACCGGATGAGACATCCTACGAGTAAAACCAGACCTCGAGTTTCCACGAGGGGGCCCCGCAGTCTACTCAGTTCAGACCAACACTCGAAGGAGCACTGGCCCGGGGGGCTTAAAATAAGATGACCCTTGAGTCTGCAGAACCCAAGGGAAAAGGGGATAGGTGGTAGCAAATGGTAAAACCAAGGTTGGGCCTTGCTGGAGGAGTTTTATTCAAAGCGAACTGTCAAGGGGGTCCCATAAATCACCCAACCGCGTAAGGAACGCAAAATCAAGGAACATAACACCGGTATGACGGAAACTAGGGCGGCAAGAGTGGGACAAAACAGCAGGCATAAGGCCGAGCCTTCCACCCTTTACCAAGTATATAGATGCATTAATTAAATAAGAGATATTGTGATATCCCAACATAAACATAATCCAACATGGAGCAATCTTCATCTTCACCTACAACTAACAACGCTATAAGAGGGGCTGAGCAAAAGCGGTAACATAGCCAAACAACGGTTTGCTAGGACGGGTGAAAAGGTTAGAGGCTGACATGGCAGTATGGGAAGCATGATATAGCAAGTGGTAGGTAGCGCGGCATAGCGATAGAGCGAACAACTAGCAAAGCAAAGATAGAAGTGATTTCGAGGGTATGGTCATCTTGCCTGAGATCCCGCAAGGAAGAAGAACGAGTCCATGAAGAAGACAACGGACGTAGTCGAACGAATCCTCACAACTTCGGAACGAGACCGAAGCTAACGAGAGAAGCAACCCGGAAAGAAACAAACAACATAGTAAACAACCACCACATACACATGGCATGATGCACAATCAAGTATGATGCATGTCCGGTTTAAAAAAGGCATGGCATGGCAAAGTGCAACAAACAATACTACAAATTAAGTGGAGCTCAATATGCAACGAGTTGCATATTGACGAAACACCACATCAATTATTTCGTTCTCTCTTGTTTATGTACCCAACAATATTAAATGTTATTAAACATGGCAAGGGGTGAAGCAAAAGGAAACTACCTATTTTAGGCAATTTAAATGAGGCCGGAACAACAAACAAGAATTTTCGGAAAATCCTCATGTCCATATTTTTGATTTGGTACTGTTCTGCCTAAAACCATATTTTAATGATGTTAACCAGCAAAATAAAGTGCACCAAGTTAATCTATGCATTTTTGTACCCCATTTACATATAAAGTTTATTTAAATCCGAGCTACGGTTATTTAGTTATGAAATAAATCATTTAACATATTATTCGAGCAAATTTAATCAAACAACATTTTAAACAATTTTAACATGGGTGAAAGTGGCATATTATTAAACTACACAAAATTCTAAGCATTTTACACGTTTAAATCATTTTAATCCGATGCACGGTTGTGAAGTTATTAAATGCATGAAGTGCAAGGGTTTTTCTGTAAAACTGTAAACTCCTGGATAAATGCGAAAATCACCGCAACAGAAACACTACGGGCCGAATCTTGCTGCACTGTTGGGCCAACAGAGAGGAGCTGTGGGGAGCTCACCCATGGGCCAAGGCCCGGTCGGGGATGCGGTGGCCCACGCGGCAGGGCAAGGCGCGGCTGGGCCCTGGCGCTCGTCCACGCTGGCGGGATCGACCGAGGAGGTGGGGGCGCGGTCAACGGGCGCAGTTTGACAAAGCGGGCGAGGAGGCAGGGGCTTGTGTTCGTCCTCATCTCCGTGAAGCAGTATGACGGCGGCGGACTTGTCGCGGGCTCCTGGCGACGGGGTCGGCGGGAAGCGGCCGGAACGGTCAGATCCGGTGCGCCTCAGCAGGGAACCGGCGGATCTGGACGGCGGCGCGCACGGGACGGCCGCGGCGGAGCTTGGCGTCCAAGGCATGGTTCCTGCTCCTGGGCAGAGAAGAGAGAGAGAGGCACTGAGCGAGAGAGAGAGACGCACGGGAAGGAAGGGAGAGACGGGGAGAAGAAAGCGATGGTCCTGCGGTCACCGATGGTGAGGCGGAGGCGCCGGTCGCCTGCTGCTGCTGCTACTCCTACGAGGAGACTCGGGGCGAGCTCGGGCGCATGGGCAGAGGAGGAGCAGCGCAGGGGCTCGGGTTCTGCTGGGCGCGGAGGACGACGGGTGCGGGCGCAGGGAAGGTCCTAGGCACCGGATCCGGCAGCTGGGGAGCTCGCCGATGTGTGCGCCCATCCATGGCGTCGGGGAAGAGCTTGGGGCGGTGCCATGCCTCGATCTGTTGCAAGCAGAGAGAGAGGGAGGTGAGGAACGAGGGACGAAGAGGAAGGGAGGAGGGAGATGGCAGGGGCAGGACGGCCTGGCGTGGTCGTCGGCGGGGATGAGGTCTCGGGCGCAAGGAGAACGGCGAGCGGCGCTGGTTGGTTGGGTGCAGAAGACGAGGTGGATTGGAGGCTGCGGGTCTGTCCGGGAGGAATCCCGAGAAGGATTTGGTTGGGTGGCGGCGGAGAGGGACAATCCTCCTAAAAATTAGGGTTTCCCAAAATGGGCTAGGGGTGGACGAATATATAGGGGCTATTTGGTCCGTCCGATCGTAATCGGGCGGTCGAGAATAAGTAGGCTAGAGCATCCAATTGAGAAAACGGAGATGTTTTGTAGATGTTTGGGGATGATCCGGACCCAACGGTAACGGTAGTCCAGTTCGGGTTCGGGAAAGTTTTGGACACGGGCGAGGGGGCGATGCACTGTGCAAAGAGGGGCTCCGGTTTAAGCAAGCGGGAAAACGAAGAACAAGGTTGGTCTTGAAACGGTCAACGAAAGCAAGGGGGAAACGCGACAACTATGAGCGGATGCAAGTTTTTAAAAACAATGACGGCAACGAGTGCCGATGCAATGCGGATGATGCCATGATGAAAGCAACAAACAAATAAAAAACACAACTGACTCGCAAAACAAGGAGGGCATCTGGAGCGTCGGTCTCGGTGCGTTACAAAATAGTAGAAGTTTTGCACAAAAGTATTGGTGAGTAATAGATACTGATTGCGTTGGTCGCGGAGGAAGTCGGTGAGGCCTGCATTCTCAGCCAATTCATAAAAATCATCATAAGTGCCGGCTGCTCTCAAGAAATCATTGGAAGGCCATTCACACGGCCGGACCTCCGCGGTGCGAGGCAAATTATATTTGGGTCTCCGTGCTTCCTCACTTTGCTTTTCCTTCGAGCTTCGGCTCGATGAGCCCCTCAAAAATCTCTTCATTATTTTCTGAAAAATTCTGAAATTTTTAGTAACTTCAAATAAAAGTGAACCAAATTCAACAAAATTGATAGCAACTACTCCTACAAGTGCCTAGAGACTATATCAAGCATTAGAACTACTTGGAACCATATAAATTTGACATGCAAGCTCAAGAACATGGTCACCTAGGCAGCACAAATTTGCAATGAATAAAGCACTAGAACAAAAACTAATTGGACCAATGGAGGAGTCACATACCAAGGAACAATCTCCCCAAGCAGTTTTGTGAGAGGTGCTTTGAGCAAGGAGATGGAAAATCGCAGCAAAATGAGCTAGAACTCGTGCTTGAGCTGGATGGTGATTTTTTGGGAGGAAGAAGAAGTGTATGGGTGCAGGAATAAGTGGAAGGGAGCCACCATGGGCCCACGAGGCAGGGGGCGCGCCCAGGGGGGTAGGGCGCGCCCTCCACCCTCGTGGCCAGGTGCTTGCCCCTCCTGCTATGTTCTTAGTGCCAGATATTCTCAAATATTCCAGAAAAAATCATATTTCATTTTCAGGGCATTTGGAGAACTTTTATTTTCGGGGTATTTTTATATTGCACGGATAAATCAGGAAATAGACAGGAAAATACTATTTTTACTTTATTTCAACTAAATAACAGAAAGTAGAAGGAGGGTACAGAAGGTTGTGCTTCCTAGTTTCATCTATCTCATGCTCATCAAAAGGAATCCACTAACAAGGTTGATCAAGTCTTGTTAACAAACTCATTCCGAATAACATGGAACTGGAGAAACTTCGAATAACACTATGTTACCTCAATGGGGATATGCACATCCCCAATAATAAGAATATCATATTTCTTCTTAACAGTAGGAAGAGGAAATTCAAAATCTCCAAAAATAATCGATGGAATTTTTCCAATAGAATTGATACTATGAACTTGAGGTTGTTTCCTCGGAAAGTGTACCGTATGCTCATTACCATTAACATGAAAAGTGACATTGCCTTTGTTGCAATCAATAACAGCCCCTGCAGTATTCAAAAAAGGTCTTCCAAGAATAATAGACATACTATCATCCTCGGGAATATCAAGGATAACAAAGTCCGTTAAAATAATAACGTTTGCAACCACAACAGGCACATCCTCACAAATACCGACAGGTATAGCAGTTGATTTATCAGCCATTTGCAAAGATATTTCAGTAGGTGTCAACTTATTCAAGTCAAGTCTACGATATAAAGAGAGAGGCACAACACTAACACCGGCTCCAAGATCACATAAAGCAGTTTTAACATAATTTCTTTTAATGGAGCATGGTATAGTTGGTACTCCTGGATCTCCTAGTTTCTTAGGTATTCCACCCTTAAAAGTATAATTAGCAAGCATGGTGGAAATTTAAGCTTCTGGTATCTTTCTCTTATTTGTAAAAATATCTTTCATATACTTAGCATAAGAATTCATTTTGAGCATATCAGTTAATCGCATATGCAAAAAGATAGGTCTAATCATTTCAGCAAAGCGCTCAAATTCCTCATCATCCCTTTTCTTGGATGGTTTGGGAGGAAAAGGCATGGGTTTCTGAACCCATGGTTCTCTTTCTTTACCATGTTTCCTAGCAACAAAGTCTCTCTTATCATAACGTTGATTCTTTGATTGTGGGTTATCAAGATCAACAGCAGGTTCAATTTCTACATCATTATCATTACTAGGTTGAGCATCATCATGAACATCATCATTCATATTATCACTAGGTTCATGTTCATTACCACATTGTGTTTCAGCATCAGAAATAGATATATCATTTGGATTCTCAGGTGGTTCAGCAATAGGTTCACTAGAAGCATGCAAAGTCCTATCATTTTTCTTTTTCTTCCTTTTAGAAGGACTAGGTGCATCTATATTATTTCTCTGAGAATCTTGCTCAATTCTCTTAGGGTAGCCTTCAGGATACAAAGGTTCCTGAGTCATTCTACTAGTTCTAGTAGCCACTCTAACAGCATAATCATTATTCTTACTATTCAATTCATTGAGCAAATCATTTTGAGCTTTAAGTACTTGTTCTACTTGAGTGGTAACCATAGAAGCATGTTTAGTAATGAGTTTAAGTTCACCTTTAACTCTAGACATATAATCACCCAAGTATTCAAGCGTATCGGAATTATATTTCAATTGTCTACCAAAATAAGCATTGAAGTTTTCTTGTTTGACAATAAAATTATCAAACTCTTCTAAGCATTGTCTAGCAGACTTATAGTGAGGAATATCACCTTCATCAAATCTATAGAGAGAATTTACCTTTACTACCTGTGTCGGGTTATCAAGACCATGAGTTTCTTTAATAGGTGATGGATTAAGATCATATGTTTCTTCAACAGGCGGTAAATTAAGACCATGTATTTCTTCAATAGGAGGTAAATTCTTAACATCTTCAGCTTTAATACCTTTTTCTTTCATAGATTCCTTTGCCTCTTGCATATCTTCAGGACTGAGAAATAGAACACCCCTCTTCTTCGAAGTTGGTTCAGGAATAGGCTCAGGAGTTGGCTCAGGAAGTGTCCAATTATTTTCATTTTTCAACATATTATTCAATAGAATTCCAGCTTCATCCGGTGTTCTTTCCCTGAAAACAGAACCAACACAACTATCCAGGTAATCTCTGGAAGCATCGGTTAGTCCATTATAAAAGATATCAAGTATTTCATTTTTCTTAAGAGGATGATCAGGCAAAGCATTAAGTAATTGGAGAAGCCTCCCCCAAGCTTGTGGGAGACTCTCTTCTTCAGTTTGCACAAAATTATATATATCCCTTAGGGCAGCTTGTTTCTTATGAGCAGGCAAATACTTAGCAGAGAAGTAATAAATCATATCCTGGGGACTACGCACACAACCAGGATCAAGAGAATTAAACCATATCTTAGCATCACCCTTTAATGAGAACGGAAATATTTTAAGGATATAAAAGTAGCGAGTTCTCTCATCATTAGTGAATAGGGTGGCTATATCATTTAATTTAGTAAGATGTGCCACAACAGATTCAGATTCATAGCCATAGAAAGGATCAGATTCAACCAAAGTAATTATATCAGGATCAACAGAGAATTCATAATCCTTATCGGTAACACAGATAGGTGAAGTAGCAAAAGCAGGGTCAGGTTTCATTCTAGCATTAAGAGATTGCTGCTTCCATTTAGCTAATAATTTCTTAACATCATATCTATCTTTTCAAGCAAAGATTTCGTTAGCAATCGCTTCATCCATAACATAGCCCTCAAGCACAACAGGCAATTCATATTTATTAGGAGAAGAGTCTTCATCATCACTTTCATAAATATTATCAATAATTTCATTCTCTCTAGCCCTAGCAAGTTGTTCATCAAGAAATTCACCAAGTGGCACAGTAGTATCAAGCATAGAAGTGGTTTCATCATAAGTATCATGCATAGCAGATGTGGCATCATCAATAACATGCGACATATCAGAATGAATAGCAGAAGCAGGTTTAGGTGTCGCAAGCTTACTCAAAACAGAAGGTGAATCATGTGCAGAGCTAGATGGCAGTTCCTTACCTCCCCTCGTAGTTGAGGGATAAACTGTTGTCTTAGCGTCTTTCAAGTTCTTCATAATGACCAGCAGATATAAATCCCAAGTGACTCAAAGAATAGAGCTATGCTCCCCGACAACGGCGCTAGAAAATAGTCTTGATAACCCACAAGTATAGGGGATCGCAACAGTTTTCAAGGGTAGAGTATTCAACCCAAATTTATTGATTCGACACAAGGGGAGCCAAAGAATATTCTCAAGTATTAGCAGTTGAGTTGTCAGTTCAACCACACCTGGATAACTTAGTATTTGCAGCAAAGTATTTAGTAGCAAAGTAATATGATAGTAGTGGTAACGGTAACAAAAGTAACGGTAGCAAAAGTAATATTTTTGGTGTTTTGTAGTGATTGTAACAGTAGCAACGGAAAAGTAAATAATCAAAGAACAATATATGAAAAGCTCGTAGGCATTGGATCGGTGATGGAGAATTATGCCGGATGCGGTTCATCATGTAACAGTCATAACATAGGGTGACACAGAACTAGCTCCAATTCATCAATGTAATGTAGGCATGTATTCCGAATATAGTCATACATGCTTATGGAAAAGAACTTGCATGACATCTTTTGTCCTACCCTCCCATGGCAGCGGGGTCCTATTGGAAACTAAGGGATATTAAGGCCTCCTTTTAATAGAGTACCGGAACAAAGCATTAACACACAGTGAATACATGAACTCCTCAAACTATGGTCATCACCGGGAGTGGTCCCGATTATTGTCACTTCGGGGTTGCCGGATCATGACACATAGTAGGTGACTATAGACTTGCAAGATAGGATCAACAACTCACATATATTCATGAAAACATAATAGGTTCAGATCTGAAATCATGGCACTCGGGCCCTAGTGACAAGCATTAAGCATAGAAAAGTCATAGCAACATCAATCTCAGAACATAGTGGATACTAGGGATCAAACCCTAACAAAACTAACTCGATTACATGATAGATCTCATCCAACCCATCACCGTCCAGCAAGCCTATGATGGAATTACTCACGCACGGCGGTGAGCATCATGAAATTGGCGATGGAGGATGGTTGATGATGACGATGGCGATGGATTACCCTCTCCGAAGCCCCGAACGGACTCCAGACCAGCCCCCCGAGATGTTTTACGGCTTGGCGGCGGCTCCGTATCGTAAAACGCGATGAATCCTTCTCCTTGATTTTTTTCTCCCCGAAAGTGAATATATGGAGTTGGAGTTGAGGTCGGTGGAGCGTCAGGGGGCCCACGAGGTAGGGGGGCGCGCCCCCCACCCTCGTGGACAAGGTGTGGGCCCCCTAATGTGGATTTTTCTTCCGGTATTTTTCTTATTTTCCAAATAGATGTTCCATGGAGTTTCAGGTCATTCCGAGAACTTTTGTTTCTGCACATAAATAACACCATGGAAAGTCTGCTGAAAACAGCATCAGTCCGGTTAGTTCCATTCAAATCATGCAAGTTAGAGTCCAAAACAAGGGCAAAAGTGTTTGGAAAAGTAGATACGATGGAGACGTATCAATCATGAATTTCAAGCAACTTGAACATGAGCATGTTGCACAATCTTGGGAAAGGATGAAATTAATGCTAAGGAATTGCCCAACTCATGGGTTAACTCTTTGGATGATCATACAAAAAATTTATGCGGCGTTGAATTTTGTTTCTCGTAATCTTTTGGACTCCGCCACGGGGGGTACTTTTATGGAAATTACTTTGGGTGAAGCCACCAAATTGCTTTCATAAAAGTGATGAAGATCTTAAAATGATTGGTGTTTCTTCTATTGATACTTTGTTTAGTAAAATTAAGGTTGATAATAAAGGGACTGAAGAAGAGTCAACTTTGGCTATAAGGCGTCGAAAATCTTGTTGAGAAAATTGATAAAAGTGGGTTTGAAGAGGTCAAAACTTTAACTAGTGATGTGCCCACTCTTTTGGATTACAAAGACTTTAATTATGATAGTTGCTCTTTGATTGATTGTATTTCTTTGTTGCAATCCATGATAAATTCACCCCATGCTTATGAACAAAATAAAGCTTTTACTAAACATATTGTTGATGCTATGATGAAAGCTCTGGAAGAAAAGTTGGAATTCGAGATTTCAATTCCTTGAAAATTACATGATGACTGGGAACCTACTATCAAAGTCAAGATCAAAAATTATGAGTGTTTTGCCTTATGTGACTTGGGTGCTAGTGTTTTGATACGTCTCCAATGTATCTATAATTTTTATTGTTCCATGTTGTTATATTATCATTCTTGGATGTTTTATAATCATTGTATAGTCATTTTATATCATTTTTTGGTACAAACCTATTGACATAGTGCCAAGTGCCAGTTGCTATTCGTGCATGCTTTTTACATCGCAGGAAATCAATACCAAACGGAGTCCAAACGCAGCAAAACTTTTTGTTGATTTTTTTGGACCGGAAGACATCCAGTGTGCCAGAGAAGCGCCTGGGGGGTGCTCCGAGGGGAGCACAACCCACCAGGGCGCGCCTGGAGGCCCAGGCGCGCCCTGGTGGGTTGTGCCCACCTCGGGTGCCCCCTGAACTGACACTTTGCTCCATAAATACCCCAATATTCCAGAAACCCTAGGGGAGTCGACGAAAATCAATTCAAGTCGTCGCTGAGTCTAGAACCACTAGATCCAATCTAGAAACCATCACAGAGGGGTTCACCATGTCCATTAGTGCCTCTACGATGATGCGTGAGTAGTCTCTTGTAGACCTTCGGGTCCGTAGTTAGTAGCTAGATGGCTTCCTCTCTCTCTTTTGATTCTCAATACAATGGTCTCTTGGAGATCCATATGATGTAACTCTTTTTGCGGTGTGTTTGTTGGGATCGGATGAACTTTGAGTTTATAATCAGAGCTATCTTTTTATCCATTAAAGTTATTTGAGTCTTCTTTGATCTCCTGTATGCATGATTGCTTATAGACTCTTATTTTTTCTCCGATATTTGGGTTTTGTTTGGCCAACTTGATCTATTTATCTTGCAATGGGAAGAGGTGCTTTGTGATGGGTTCGATCTTACGGTGCTTGATCCCAGTGTCACAAGGGGCCGACACGTATATATCGTTGCTATTAAGGATAAAAAGATGGGGTCTATTTCTACCTAAATAGATCTTATCTACATCATGTCATCGTTCTTATTGCATTACTCCGTTTCTCCATGAACTTAATACACTAGATGCATGCTGGATAGCGGTCGATGTGTGGAGTAATAGTAGTAGATGCAGGCAGGAGTCGGTCTACTAATCTGGGACGTAATGCCTGTATAATGATCATTGCCTGGATTTCGTCATGATTATTTGAAGTTCTATCAATTGCCCAACAGTAATTTGTTCACCCACCATTTGCTATTTTTCTCGAGAGAAGCCACTAGTGAAATCTACGGCCCTGGGTCTCTTTCTCATATTATTTGCCTTTGTGATCTATTTTATTTGCCTTTTATTTTTAGATCTATTAAACCAAAAATACCAAAATACCTTGCTGCACTTTATTTTATTTGGCGTTCGATCTGTCCATTTTTACAACTCTCTCACATCCGCTTGCCAATTTCTGGCGTCGTTACCCGAAAGAGATTGACAACCCCTTTAACACGTCGGGTTGCAAGTATTTGTTATTTGTGTGCAGGTGATGTTTATGTAGTGTTGCTTGGTTCTCCTACTGGTTCGATAACCTTGGTCTCATCACTGAGGGAAATACCTACCGTTGCTGTGCTGCATCATCCCTTCCTCTTTGGGGAAATACCGAAGTAGTTCTAGCAGACATCAAAAGGAATTTTTGGCGCCGTTGCCGGGGAGGATCGAGTCAAGATAGTCTCCCGGCCACGTGCCAATTTCTGGCGCCTTTGCCGGGGAGACATCATCAACATCTACTAGGTTCCTAATCACAAATATCATCTCCTTGCAATTTACATTATTTGTCATTTGCCTCTCATTTTCCTCTCCCTCACTTCACAAAAATTTGCCGTTTTGTTCGCCCTCTTTTTCGTTCGCCCTTTTCTCGTCAGATCTCATGTTTGCTTGTGTTGCCATGTGCCTTCTATTTGCTCGCATCTTTGCTTGCGAAGAATTTATTGATATGAATCCTCATCCACTTACTAATCTTTTTAAAAGACCAAATTATGATGAACCAATTGCTAGTAAGTTGAGTGCACTAGATTATTTTTATGAAGTTCTGCTTGAGTTTCATGAATCTGAAAATTATGATGAAGTGTTAAAAGAAGGAATTTATAAAGTGATTCATGATAGCTCCTTAGTTGAAAAGCATGATTGCAATGATGTTATTATAAATTCTATTAAATTCAATTATGCTAATAATATGCAAAACCCCAAGCTTGGGGATGCTAATATTGCTATGTCTACTACTTGTTGCTATGATCATGATTGGGGTGATAATGATTCTTATGATCTTGTAAATTTATTTAAGCCTCATGATGAATATGCTTGCCACAATATTGAAAGTGGGTTTGGAAGAGCGTCAACTTTAAGTAAAAATAATCCCACATATTTGGAGAGTGTTCAATATTATGAAATTTTTGATAAAAGTGGGCTTGGAGAGGTCATGACTTTATTTTATGATAATCCCACTATTATGGAAGAGCGTCAACTTTGTATGCATGAGGATCATGTAGACAATATGTTATGTGATAGCTATATTGTTGAATTTGAGTATGATCCCACATGTAATTATTTTGAGAGAGGAAAATATGGTTGTAGAAATTCTCATGTTACTAATTTACCTCTCGTTATGTTGAGATCGTCAATGTTTTACTCCTCTTCTTTGCATATGTTAGATGTTTCTTGTCTTGATAATTTGTTTGCTTATAAAATTCCTATGCATAGGAAGTATGTTAGACTTAAACTTATTTTCCAAATGACATATGATGCTCTCTTTGTGCCTCAATTCTTGTATTTCATGCGAGCATCATTAAAATTATTATGCCTGGCTAGGGGCGTAAAATAATAGCGCTTGTTGGGAGGCAACCCAATGAATAAAATTTATTTTTGTCTTTTGCTTTCTGTTCTTGAGTGTTTGCACAATTATGCTACAGTTATGATTGTGTTTTTTGTGTTTTAATTAGTGTTTGTGCCAACTAAAGCCTTTAGGATCTTCTTGGGTGATAGTTGTTTGATCTTGCTGAAAAAATAGGAACTTTTGCGTCCAGAGTTACAATTTTTAAAAATCACAGAAGCGACGAGAAATTCTGAATTTTTTACAGTAGATCGACATGCAAATTGCTCAGGTCTTCCTAAGTTTTCAGGATTTCTGGAGTTACAGAAGTATTCAAAATATCCAGATTACTATAGACTGTTCTGTTTTTGATAGATTTTGTTTTCTTTGCGTTGTGTGCTTGTTTTGATGATTCTATGGTTTTCTTTGAAGAGTTTTTGCCATAGAAAAGTTGAAATACAGTAGATATAATGCAAGAATAAAATATGAATGGGTTGTAACAGTACTTATAGTAGTGATTTGCTTTCTTATACTAACGGATATCACGAAGGTTTTGTTGAGTTTTGTGTGATTGAAGTTTTCATGTTTTGGGTGATGTTACGATGGATGAAGGAATAAGGAGTAAGAAGAGCCTAAGCTTGGGGATGCCCATGGCATCCCAAGCTATTATCCAAAGATAAGCAAGCAACTAAGCTTGGGGGTGACCCGAGTGGCATCCCCTCTTTCTTCTAACGACCATCGGTATTTTACTTGAAGCTATATTTTTATTCGTCACATGCTATGTGTTTTTCTTGGAGCGTCTTGTATGATATGAGTCTTTGCTTGATTTGCTTTGTGTTTTAAGTGTTGATTCCTTGCTGGACACACCTATTTGAGAGAGCCAAAATTATTCCATTACTTGTTAGAATTGCTCTCTATGCTTCACTTAGATTTTTATGAGCTATGGAATTCCTCTAGTGCTTCACTTATATCTTTTTGAGCATGGTGTGCTTTAGTATTTTTGGAGAAATGCTCTCTTGCTTCACTTAGATTTATTTGAGAGTTAGTAAAATTTTCAAGAAATTATCTCTTGCTTCACTTAAATTAATTTGAGAGAAAGAAATATTATGCTCATGATCTTCACTTATATTTGTTTGAGCTTATCAAAAGCAACACATGAAAATTAGTTCCAAAGTGGTAGATATCCAACAAGGATATAATAAAAACTATCATGAAGATCATTGGACAAAATAAACTTGATTCCTTGTAATAGTTTTGAGATATGATGATGTGATATGTGAGTCATGTTGATGAGTAATTATGCTTTAGTAAGAATATTGGTGTTAAGATTTGTGATTCCCTATGCAGGCACGAAAGTCAATAGTTATGCTATGAAATTACATCCTACTTGTGGTGCATTATTTGGTGTAAATTATGCTCAATGCTTGCTAATGAGATTATTCATTTCTTAGTTGGTCGCTTCTCAATCTTTTGCTATCCTTCATTTTGCACTAAGTATGATCACCACTTGTGCATCCAAAAACCTTTAAACCAGTTTTGTCACATGAGTCCACTATACCTACCTATATGCGGTATTATTTTGCCATTCTAAGCAAATTTGTATGTGCCATCTCAAATTTTCAAAATAAATTTCTCTTTTGTGTGCTCGTTCCGCTCGCGAGGCGGTGTGGGGTGGCTAATATTTTCCATGCTAGATGTATTATTCTCAAGATGAGTGTTTATTCACTTGTCATTTCACGAGAGTAAGGCAAAGATATTAGGGATGCCCAGTCCCAAAATGAAAAATGAATTTACTTTATGTTATCAAATAAGAAATTCCTTGGAAAGTGTATGTATGGAGGGCACCCATGGATACAGTTAGCCATGGAAAGTGAAAGTATGGTGGAAAAGGAATAAACTTTATTTTCTATTTGGGAACCGCCTATGATATATCTACTATGGAAAGTGTTGGGAGCTCTAAGTCGTTTTCGTTGGTGGAAAAAGTATGCCTCTGAAAAAAAAAGTATCTCTCAATTTTCGCTTTGAGCTCTGGCACCTCTACAAATCCCTACATCCCTCTGCGAAGGGCCTTTCTTTTACTTTATGAAATTTTTATTTTTAATTTGAGTCTCCATTTTCTCTTATAAATCACCAACTAGGGGGCACTATGATCGTACTTGAGCATTGGTTGTAGCTAATATGCGAGTGTGTTTCATGAATGGATCAATGATTGAGCATGATGGGCTAGGGATAACTTATTTTAGCGTTGATATTTTGAAAGACATGGTTGCTTGTTGATATGCTTGAGTATTTAAGTCTCATGTCAAAACTAGACTATTGCTTTGAACAATATAAAATTCCAAATGTCCATGCTTTAAAGAAAAGAATATGAGATGACATGTTAGGCAGCATTCCACATCAAAAATTATGTTCTTATCATTTACCTACTCGAGGACGAGCAGGAATTAAGCTTGGGGATGCTGATACGTCTCCAACGTATCTATAATTTTTTGATTGTTCCATGCTGTTATATTATCATTCTTGGATGTTTTATAATCATTTTATAGTCATTTTATATCATTTTTTGGCACTAACCTATTGACATAGTGCCAAGTGACAGTTGCTATTTTCTGCAAGTTTTTTACATCAGGAAATCAATACCAAACGGACTCCAAACATAGCGAAAAATTTTCTGGTTTTTTTGGACCAGAAGACATCCAATGGGCTAGAGAAGCGCCTGGGGGGTGCTCCGAGGGGAGCACAACCCACCAGGGCGCGCCTGGAGGCCCAGGCGCGCCCTTGTGGGTTGTGCCCACCTCGGGTGCCCCCTGAACCGACTCTTTGCTCTATAAATACCCCAATATTGCAGAAACCCTAGGGGAGTCGACGAAAATTAATTCCAGCCGCCGCAGAGTCCAGAACCACCAGATCCAATCTAGACACCATCACAGAGGGGTTCATCATGTCCATTGGTGCCGCTCCGATGATGCGTGAGTAGTCTCTTGTAGACCTTCGGGTTCGTAGTTAGTAGCTAGATGGCTTCCTCTCTCTCTCTCTTTTGATTCTCAACACAATGGTCTCTTGGAGCTTTTTGCGGTGTGTTTGTTGGGATCGGATGAACTTTGAGTTTATGATCAGATCTATCTTTTTATCCATGAAAGTTATTTGAGTCTTGTTTGATCTCTTATATGCATGATTGCTTATAGCCTCGTATTTCTTCCCCGATAATTGGGTTTTGTTTGGAAACCTCGATCTATTTAACTTGCAATGGGAAGAGGTGCTTTGTGATGGGTTCGATCTTACGGTGCTTGATCCGAGTGACAGAAGGGGAACCGACACGTATGTATCGTTGCTATTAAGTGAAGGAAGTATGCCCTAGAGGCAATAATAAAGTTGTTATTTATATTTCCTTATATCATGATAAATGTTTATTATTCATGCTAGAATTGTATTAACTGGAAACTTAGTACATGTGTGAATACATAGACAAAACAGAGTGTCCCTAGTATGCCTCTACTTGACTAGCTTGTTAATCAAAGATGGTTAAGTTTCCTAACCATAGACATGTGTTGTCATTTGATGAACGGGATCACATCATTAGAGAATGATGTGATGGACAAGAGCCATCCGTTAGCTTAGCATTATGATAGTTTAGTTTTATTGCTATTGCTTTCTTCATGACTTATACATATTCCGCTGACTATGAGATTGTGCAACTCCTGAATACCAGAGGAACACCTTGTGTGCTATCAAACGTCACAACGTAACTGGGTGATTATAAAGATCCTCTACAGGTGTCTCCGAAAGTGTTTGTTGAGTTGGCATAGATCAAGATTAGGATTTGTCACTCTGTGTATTACAGAGGTATCTCTGGGCCCTCTCAGTAATGCACATCACTATAAGCCTTGCAAGCAATGTGACTAATGAGTTAGTTGCGGTATGATGCATTACGGAACGAGTAAAGAGACTTGTCGGTAACGAGATTGAACTAGGTATGATGATACCGACAATCGAATCTCGGGCAAGTAACATACCGATGACAAAGGGAATGACGTATGTTGTTATGTGGTTTGACCGATAAAGATCTTCGTAGAATATGTAGGAACCAATATGAGCATCCAGGTTCCGCTATTGGTTATTAACAGGAGATGTGTGTCGGTCATGTCTACATAGTTCTGGAACCCGTAGGGTTCGCACGCTTAACGTTCGACGACGATTTGTATTATGAGTTATGTGTTTTGGTGACCGAAGTTTGTTCGGAGTCCCGGATGAGATCACGGACATGACGAGGAGTCTCGAAATGGTCGAGAGGTAAAGATTCATATATTGGAAGGTTATATACGGACACTGGAATGGTTCCGAAGAGGTTCGGGGATTTATCGGAGTACCGGGAGGCTATCGGAACCCCGTGGGAAAGTTAATGGGCCTAATGGGCCATAGTGGAGGACAGGAGGCAGGCCACGAGAGGTGGCGCGCGCTCCCCTTTGCCCAATTGGAATTGGATAAGGGGAGGGGGCGTCCCCCTTTCCTTCTCCTTCTCCCTCGTTTCCCCTTTCCCCCTCTCCGTTGGAAGGAAAGTGGGGCCGGATCCTACTAGGAACAGAGTCCTAGTAGGACTCCCCCCTCATGGCGCGCCCCACCTTGGGCCGGCCACCTCCTCCGTCCCTCCTTTATATACGGGGGTGGGGGCACCCCAAAGGCACAAGAGTTATTTCTTAGCCATGTGTGGTGCCCCCCTCCACAGTTTACTCCTCCGGTCATAGCGTCGTAGTGCTTAGGCGAAGCCCTGCGCGGATCGCATCACCATCACTGTCTCCACACCGTCATGCTGACGAAACTCTCCCTCGACCCTCTCACTGGTACGCGTGGGTCCTAAACAAACGTTTTTTAACCCCTTTCTGCGACGGCATTTGGAACCATCGCCAAGTGAGTGTGTGCGATAGGGTGTCCTTCCCACACGACCCAGAAATCATCGGGGATAGGCCCTCCTGGGACCCAGGCTGGGGCCGTGTGCGATCGGGCGAGGCATCGAAACCCAATCATTTCCGTAGGTATGTACATCCCACACGGTAATCCAAGAAAATCATTTCCGTAGGTATGTACATCCCACATGGTAATCCGAGAAAATCATTTCCGTAGGTATGTACATCCCACACAGTGAATCCCAGAAAAACATTTCCGTTCGTATATCACACACAGTCAATTCAAGAAATACGTTTCCGTTCATATGTACATCCCACACAGTCAATCCAGGGAAAACGTTTCTGTTCGGACGTACATCCCACACAGTTTTATGTGTAGGCTCGTGTGTGAAAGGTGTAACTATCACACATGGTCTTCCTTGGTTAACTATCACAAACGACTTGATGAAGAAAACTGTGTGGCATTGGGTTATCCATCGCAAGCGCTTTTACTGCTAGAACCGTTTGCAAAGGTCCATGACACATTTAGCAGGTTTGTTAGTTTACAATTAATAATTCCAGTATTACGCAAATTCACATTTCATATGGAACACCTGTTTGCCAATTTCATATCAGGCACATAAATATATTATAACATCACAGTACGGTAGCTCCATGAAAACAGCACAGTACAACATATAGCTAGTTCAACTTCATAAGAACAATATATTCATTACCCTAATTGAGATCATCCAGGCTCGTCTTATCCACCTCTGCTTTTAGTTCAGTAAGAACCCGTTTTATACAGGCCAACTGGGAAAGTGCCTCCTCCTTCGCCAACACCATCTTAGCAAAGTCTGATTTAAAAAATCTGAGCTCATTCTCCACCTTCAACTTTTTATCCCGCATCTTGAAATATGCTTCAGCGTTGACAAGACTTTCTCCAAGCCTACGTGTGTTCTCTTCCTCATACATGCTCCAGAGCTTCGCTAGGCACATCTTCAAAGACTGTGGCCACTCTTGATCAACCCACTCAAAGTAAGAACACTTCCGTTCATCCTATAATATTTAAAACTAGATCAGTAACAATTTTAGGGGAAATGGGTTTTATAGCAACATAGAAAATCACCCATGCTTATTTTGAAAAACTGAAGAAACATGTTAATTATGACATATCTTCTCAAAAAGATCAATGTGCAAATGAAATAATTGGTACTGAGACAACAACCAAATTCTGGAACATCAGAAGCTATAATTAACTACAACGACGCTACAAGTTCTTACTCATGTACAATAAATAACAAATTGAACATTTTATGAGGAAGGTAAATATAACTGCAACAGCATAGCGATAGTGTTTGGATGACAGCAAATTGATACTAACAGGTGTGTACATTCACAAATTTAGTAACATAGAACTAATAGCACTAAGGCCGTCCACTATGCATGCCAAAATTGGGGTGAAGACAACTGTTGCTACATCTCGCACCGGTGCCCTGCACTGGCGAGCCGATGCAGCGGAAAAAAAATCAGGGACCCGGACTCCGGAGCACGTAGTTGCTCCGATGCCCAGCTCCTTTGTGCCATAAAGATTTAGTATTTTACTGCTTGGCTGCTCGGATGTGTGGAGCAAAGTTTGCTGCACAAACTGCTGAAGCGGTGCCAAATAATTTTCTAATGGCACTGCTGATGAGATGGCAACAATTTAAGATACTAGGTACAAACTGTAACACTGTCTTAGGATGTGTTTGGTTGAAGGTGTGGTATGAATGGGTTGGGACCGTGACAGTGTCTGAATCACATCTAACAAATGAATTGTAACAACGGAAGAGGGTCTAACCTTCTCTGCACATGCCAGAAACTTCCTCCCACTGTCCACAGAATCAAACGCAACTAGCTTCACGCATGGAGATTGATGGTGACAACGAGCAGATAGATCTTTAGCCACCCCGCTCCATTCGTTGCCACTGATGGTCCTAGGGAGCTACAAGAGGAAGAAATGACTCAAATCGACCGTCGGGTAAAAATCCTTCATTCCAAGTCATAGCCCGAGGGAGAAGAGAGGCATACCCAGGTGGTGAAGGAGTAGTCGCCGGAGGAGGAACCACTGGAGAGGTCTTTGAAGAAGACCATGGCGACCCCGACGGTAGGATGCGAGACAGCGAGAGCGAGGAAGCGGCTATAGCTTAGCAAGGAAGGAAGGAAGGAAGGAAGGAAGAAAGGAGGAAACATGGGAAATGTGACTTGTAGTCGGGGAGAAAAGGGGGTGGGGAAGTGGGCAAGGGGTGGATATTTTGGCGGTAGGCCAAAATTTTGGAAATGTGGAGGGAAACTTTGCGCGCGGTGCCGCCGAACCATTCACTTTGAACGATTGTGTGCATCACAAACGATTCTTCTGCTTTACGCGCATGGGATGAGTTTGATTATTCAAATTTTGGTGGAAATTTCCCCGGGTACGTCATTGCATAATTTTACATCGCTTGCTAATTTGGGCGCACAAAAGAGCGTACAGCAGACATACCACACTTACTGAATCGAGCAATTTTAGTAATTACACAGAGCTAGTTGACCTAAACATTGCTCTAACAAAAGACCAGCATTAAAAACAAAGCCTTAGTAAGCATAATTTTAACAAATCCGCCATCGTGTCGGCGTATGCATCGCCGGTGTAAGATGAGACGTCGATGACCTGTCCTGGCGACATGCCACCATTGGTGGCTCCGCGTCCCCCCTGCTGAAGTCGACTGCGTCCTCATCCTCGGCGCCGCCCTCAAGGTTGTAGTACTCGTAGTAGTGGCTGCGCCAGAGCTCGCGTTGGTACTCCACCGCGATTCCTCGACGAAAAAACTCTTCTCTACCTCGACCTCGGCCACGCGCAACTCCTCGTCCCGGCGCTTCTCGATCTCCGCCGCCTCCTGCATCTCCAGCTCCCACTCGGCGACCTCATGAGGAAGCAGGTGCTCCATGGCCACTGCCGCCTTTTCAGATGTGGGTTGCATGCTGGAGTCCGAGGTCGCTTGGAATATCTTGGCGTGTGCATCCTCGATCTTGGCATGGATGGCCTCGACCGGGGCCAGGGCGACACCAGCGGCACGGACGACAGCTCGAGCGCTCTCGGCGTTTGCAGCCGTCGTCGCAGCAACAGCTGCAGCCGTCTCGGCTGCTGCAGCTACCCTGCCGGCTACCGCAGACGCCCTCTCGACGGAAGCGGCCGCGCTCAATGCGGATGTGGCGACACTCTCGGCGTAGGCGGCCGCGCTCTCGGCGCAGGCGGCGGCGCTCGGGGGGTGGGGAGACGCGGCCATCGTACGGGCCTTCATGAAGCGTTTCCACGGCGTCATCTTTCCAAGAAAGGGGTGCGGGAATGGGGATCAGGATTCGTGGATTCAGGGGTTGCCGGCACTAGAGTAGACGAGCCGGTGAAGCTTAAGGAGGGAGACTTAAATAGACCCAGATATTTTCATCGCAAACGGTTCCTAGAAAACAACTGTGTGTGATGTTGTAGATATTTTTTATTAGCTGTGAAAGACGAATTTGGAGTAAAGTGCCAACGGATGGTGTTTTAAATGAACGAGAAATTTTGTAGTACTAATACAACTGTCATGTCTGATTTTGGAAAATTTCAGGGGTGATTTGACCTTCTAAGACATTTAAGTGATTTTCTAGCTATTTAATGACCGTAATTGAAATTTGAACTACATGTACATGCAACAGCTAACCATAACGGTTTGAAAACTCATATTTCGTGTACTTGTGTGCGATAATTCCATGTGCAGTAAATTGGAAGGAATTTTCAAACATATTGGTCTAACGGCTATGACACAATTAAGCATGGAGTGACATGGCATTTTAATTCCAAAAAAAAAAATCAGAAACACATGAAACCTTGGTTGATGTAATGTCATGCCACCAAGATGATGTGGTAAAAAATTGGCATGTTTGACGAAAGTTTGGACACACACCCCTCACAAACCGGAGCAACTCACTAGAAGGCTCGTGGTTCCGAGAGGGAACATGCATGTTTGATGACGAACGGGAGATAGCTTCCTCTTACGGCCTTCAATTTTTTTCTACGTCTAATGTGCACTACTACAACTGTAATGTGAAATTTTTGAAAATTCTAGGGGTCATTTGACCTTTTAAAGACATTTAAGTGATTTTCTAGCCATTTAATGACCGTAATTCAAATTTGAACTACATCTACATGCAACGCCTAACCAAAACGGTTTGAAAAATCATATTTTGTGTACTTGTGTGCGAGTTAATTCCATGTGCAGTAAATTAGAAGGAATTTTCAAACATATTTGTCTCACGACATGGACACATGCATACGTATGCATGGAGTGACATGGCATTTTAATTCAAAAATAAAAAATGATCAGAAACACATGAAACCTTGGTTGATGTAATGTCATGCCACCAAGATGATGTGGTAAAGAAATTGGCATGTTTGACGAAAGTTTGGACACACACCCCTCACAAACCGGAGCAACTCGCTAGAAGGTTCGTGGTTCCGAGAGGGAACAATGCATGTTTGATGACGAACGGGAGATAGCTTCCTCTTACGGCCTTCAATTTTTTTCTACGTTTAACGTGCACTAATACAACTGTCATGTGAAAATTTGGAAAATTTCAGGGGTCATTTGACCTTTTAAAGACATTTAAGTGATTTTCTAACCATTTAATGACCGTAATTCAAATTTGAACTACATCTACATGCAACGCCTAACCATAACGGTTTGAAAAATCATATTTTTGTGTACTTGTGTGCGAGTTAATTCCATGTGCAGTAAATTAGAAGGAATTTTCAAACATATTGGTCTCAAGGCATGGCACATGCATGGAGTGCCATGGCATTTTAATTCCAAAAAATTAAAAAATGATCAGAAAAACATGAAACCTTGCTTGATTTAATGTCATGCCACCAAGATGATGTGGTAAAGAAATTGGCATGTTTGACGAACGTTTGGACACACACCCCTCACAAACCGGAGCAACTCGCTAGAAGGTTCGTGGTTCCGAGAGGGAACAATGCATGTTTAATGACGAACGGGAGATAGCTTTCTCTTACGGCCTTCAAATTTTTTCCTACGTTTAACGTGCACTAATACAACTGTCATGTGAAAATTTGGAAAATTTCAGGGGTCATTTGACCTTTTAAAGACATTTAAGTGATTTTCTAACCATTTAATGACCGTAATTCAAATTTGAAGTACATCTACATGCAACGCCTAACCATAACGGTATGAAAAATCATATTTTTGTGTACTTTTGTGCAAGTTAATTCCATGTGCAGTAAATTAGAAGGAATTGTCAAACATATTTGTCTCAAGGCATGGGCACATGCATGGAGTGCCCTGGCATTTTAATTCCATAAAATTAAAAAATGATCAGGAAAACATGAAACCTTGCTTGATTTAATGTCATGCCACCAAGATGATGTGGTAAAGAAATTGGCATGTTTGACGAACGTTTGGACACACACCCCTCACAAACGGAGCAACTCGCTAGAAGGTTCGTGGTTCGAGAGGGAACAATGCATGTTTGATGACGAACGGGAGATAGCTTCCTCTTGCGGCCTTCAAATTTTTTCCTACGTTTAACGTGCACTAATACAACTGTCATGTGAAAATTTGGAAAATTTCAGGGGTCATTTGACCTTTTAAAGACATTTAAGTGATTTTCTAACCATTTAATGACCGTAATTCAAATTTGAACTACATCTACATGCAACGCCTAACCATAACGGTTTGAAAAATCATATTTTTGTGTACTTGTGTGCGAGTTAATTCCATGTGCAGTAAATTAGAAGGAATTTTCAAACATATTGGTCTCAAGGCATGGGCACATGCATGGAGTGCATGCCATGGCATTTTAATTCCAAAAAATAAAAAAATGATCAGAAAAACATGAAACCTTGCTTGATTTAATGTCATGCCACCAAGATGATGTGGTAAAAAATTGGCATGTTTGACGAAAGTTTGGACACACCCTCACAAACCGGAGCAACTCACTAGAAGGTTCGTGGTTCCGAGAGGGAACAATGCATGTTTGATGACGGACGGGAGATACCTTCCTCTTACGGCCTTCAAATTTTTTCCTACGTTTAATGTACACTAATACAACTGTCATGTGAAAATTTGGAAATTTTCAGGGGTCATTTGACCTTTCAAAGACATTTAAGTGATTTTCTAACCATTTAATGACCGTAACTCAAATTTTAACTACATCTAAATGCAACGCCTAACCAAAACGGTTTGAAAAATCATATTTTTGTGTACATGTGTGCGAGTTAAAAAATCATCAAACGATGTAAATATCTAGTGTTGAAAAAAGAAAATGTAAAGATCTGGCAAGACAGCCGGCACCCACACGATTGGCACTCTATCTCGCGGCTCGAGGTTTGGTAGGTGATTGGCGGGGATCATTAATCAGACACGGTTATGTATTGGAAACCGTCAGCTATTATATGCACACAAGGATTTGCTGCGGGAATTATGTGTAATTCAAACAACAATACTCATAAATTCCGGCGACCGGCGTGTGTACTGTCCCCGTCGATCTAGATACCGGCCGCCAATAAATAAAACCTTGCTCACGTCGTCCCGCCTGCATTCTCATCTACATCCTCCCCTCGCTCGCCCTCTCTCTCTCTCTCTCTCTCTCTCTCTCTCTCTCTCTCTCTCTCTCTCTTTCAAACCTCTGCCATGGCACCGCCGGTCTGCCCACGCGCCGACGAGGAGTCGCCCGCCCCCGAGGACGCTTATTTGATTAGCAACGATGAGGACCCCTACACGCCGCCTGACGAGGTTGCGCCGGACCCCCCAACTTTGGATTGGTTTTGGGGCCAGTACATCTTTGTCTGTGGAAGTCGCTGCCGCCGGCTGAGAAAGCCAGGCAAGTGGCGTTAAAGAAGGAGATGGCGGAGGAGGAAGCCAGGTACCAGGCAGCTTGTGAAGCCCGTGATGCCGCCTGGAAAAAGGAGGCGGCGGAGCTTTGGGGGCGAGCGCTTCGTCGTGCCGAGGAGGTGTACGAAGACGGGTACTTCACGAGGAAGGTCATAGGCGCTGGGCGCCTTGTCGCTGCATGGAGGTGGGCCGATAAGCTCCAGCGTGCCACCGACGAGGAGCTCCGGTGGGCGCCCAACGAAATGGCAAGATCGGCCGCGTGCGTCCGCCAGCAAGAGGCAGATCGGTACATGAAGCGCTGCGAGGTGGAGGAGTCGGAGTAATGCCTCCGCACTGGGAAGATGCCGTGCACCAGGGAGCTACTGGCGAGGGGCTGCTGTAATAATACTGGCCCCAGGAGGGATTATTAGTTTTAGTATTGTTCGTTTTCAATTTTATGCATTGTACCTAGTAGTTAAGTATCATCACGTATATGTGATGATATTATATATATACACACACACACACACATCTGGGCTATTATGTGATGAACTAATGAACAATTAATATATATATATATATTATGAATTCCATTTTCTATCTGTTTTTGTATACTAATTTGAATCTAGCTGTTATCATCCACATATACAGAATGGAAAGCGTATATACACACATTGAAATAGAACATATAAGAATGGAAAACATAGTACACACATTGAAACAGAGCAATAAACAGAGCAATACTATGATTACTGTGAATACATAGCTATCCACGTCGAAACGACTTTTCAAAATAAAACGCGTCCATGAGACCATGACCAGCAGCCCTTGCCTAGGGTAGCTCTTGGCTCTGCCTGAACTCGTGCAGGCATTCGTCCAAGTGGTCGACACGCTCGCGGTACATCTGGAGCGCGATCTCGAGCTCCAAGTTAGCTATTTCATCGGAGATCACCAGCTCGAGGATGCGACGGCCATGTTCCTCTACTACGCCCAGGTGGACACCTGGGCCAAGGAGGCGGTCGATCCTACGGACCAGCGCGTTGGCATCCAGCAGGCCGCGGACAAGGCGAATGGCGGCACCCATGAGAACGGCGCGGTGGGCGTCCGGTGCAAGTACGGCGGGGCCGACCTCTGGTGCAAGTACGGCGCTGAGGGCCTCTGCCCACTCCTGGCGAGGAATGGGGGTACTGACGGGACGTGTACCCAGCTGCGACGCCATGTCGACAGCAGGCAAGCGCCGATGGATCCGTTCTTGCTGTGCGGCGCGCCGCGCCTCTCTCTCTCTGCGGCGCTCCAACGGTCTCGCCGTGCGGCGAGCCGCAGCCTATCGGCGGGGACACGCCTAGCTTGCTCTGCGGCGTGCCATAGATCATGTTGTGCGGCGAGCTGCAGCCTGTCGGCACTAACATGCCTATCTTGATCCGCGGCGCCCAAGCGCCATGTGCCAAAGGTCTGCTCAACCCTGGCGATGTCGCGCATCACGGTGTCATCCATCACGTTGCCGAGGAGCGCCTCGGCCTCGACGGGCCGTGGCGCCTACTTGTTTTCCTCGTCGACGAGGTTGATGGCAGAGGCGGCGCTTTGGTGGGTTGGCATGCTTGGAAAAGGTGGATGTGCTACAGGCTGCGCTTGTCGCCTCCGTGCGTCGCGCGCCGCCTATGCGCAATATAGCAGGGTGGTGGGAAACAGGTGAGGAAATGGCGGGAAATGGTGGCGTGTTCAAAAAACACCATCAATTAATGGAAACTTAGCATAGAAGGAACATCGAGCTAGCACAAGAAGTAGATGATGATCAGATGAACACGGACCACACTAGGGAACCCGTCGGTGATGAATTCATCAATCCCAAACGGTTGAATACTAGCAAGCGTTTGCCCACAACACACACGGCCTATTCCATCACAAACAGGTCAGATGGATCAACTGTATGCCACGTATCGCACATTGTCAAAAAGTAATGCGGTAGACCTTCTTTAACATGTGTTAAAAATAAAATAAAATAAAAACAAGGACCTCGAGGTTAAATTAGCTAAGGGAATGGGTCATTTTGGTCATTTGACCGGAATGACCCATCCTATCAGTTAATTTAACATCAACACAACTTCCCATCCAGTCACCCATCTGATGGCTGCTCCAGCCTGAGCACACTTAACTTGATAGTTTTCATACATGAGCTACTGGTGGAATAGCTAGTCCTTGCTGGTAGGAATGCCTCTTCGCATCCTTATGGCGTATCCGGATGACCGCCCATCCCACAATGGCCAATAGATGTTCTGTAGACAGAGCATATCACATACGTCTTATTAGAAGCAATCGTATGTGTTATTATCGGTCTTCGCACACATTTTTGATTACAGACCTGTTTGCCGCGTATCACACGCATCTTGTTATATTGAACCATTTTTGCTCTCTTGCTTAATCACAAACAGTTCATCTAAGTGAACTGTATGTTGTACATCACACACACCTTGATAGGGCTGACCATTTCTTTTGTGTTGCCTAATCACAAACAATTCATCCGAGTGAACCGTATGCTGTACATCGCACACACCTTCATCTGGCTGCCCGTTTCTTTTGTTCCTCCTTGTCGCAAATAGTTAATTGAGCTGAACCGTATGCCCTGCATCGCACACGCAACTAAAATCTGAACCATGTTTGATGCATCCTCCATCGCAAACGTTTTGCACCTTTTTTGATGGGTTTTTTACACCACCATTTGCGATTATGGCATCGCACACAGTTTCGTCGAAGGGTCTATGATTGTAGTGTCGCGTTAGCAGCATCCTGCAGTAGTGTCTACTGGATCAAGAGTTCGAGGGATGTCATCGAGCTGAACGTCTGCTGAACACGGAGGTGCCGTACGCTCGGTACTTGGATCGGTTGGATCGTGAAGACGTTCGACTACATCAACCGTGTTAACGTAACGCTTCCGCTTTCGGTCTACGAGGGTACGTGGACACACTCTTCCTGTCTCATTGTTATGTATCTCCTAGATAGATCTTGCGTGAGTGTAGGAATTTTTTTGAAATTGCATGCTACGTTCCCGAACATTAAGGATAACAAGATGGGGTCTATTTCTACATAAATAGATCTTGTCTACATCATGTCATCATTCTTATTGCAATACTCCGTTTCTCCATGAACTTAATACACTAGATGCATGCTGGATAGCGGTCGATGTGTGGAGTAATAGTAGTAGATGCAGGCAGGAGTCGGTCTACTAATATTGGACGTGATGCCTATATGATGATCATTGCCTGGATATCGTCATGATTATTTGAAGTTCTACCAATTGCCCAACAGTAATTTGTTCACCCACCGTTTGCTATTTTTCACGAGAGAAGCCACTAGTGAAATCTACGCCCCCCCGGGTCTCTTTCTCATATTATTTGCCTTTGCAATCTATTTTATTTGCCTTTTATTTTCAGATTTATTAAACCAAAAATAAAAAATACCTTGCTGCACTTTATTTTATTTGACGTTTGATCTATCCATTATTATAACTCTCTCACGTCCGCTTGCCAATTTCTGGCGCCGTTACCCGAAAGGGATTGACAACCGCTTTAACACGTCGGGTTGCGAGTATTTGTTATTTGTGTGCAGGTGTTGTTTACGTAGTGTTGCTTGGTTTTCCTACTGGTTCGATAACCTTGGTCTCATCACTAAGGGAAATACCTACCATTGTTGTGCTGCTTCATCCCTTCCTCTTTGGGGAAATACCGACGTAGTTCTAGCAGACATCAAGTTTCTACAATTTCGAAATCTTTATGTGATGTGCTTGGTTTTACCGATATTGAAGAATGTTCTTTAAATTTGCACTTGGCAGATTCCACTATTAAAAAGCCTATGGGAAGAATTAATTATGTTCTTATTCTTGCAAATAGGAATTATGTGCCCATAGATTTTATTGTTCTTGATATTGATTGCAATCCGTCTTGTCCAATTATTCTTGGTAGACCGCTTTTATGCACTATTGGTGCCGTGATTGATATGAAGGAAGGCAATATTAAATTTCAATTTCCACTAAGGAAGGGTATGGAACACTTCCCTAGAACAAGAAATAGGCCAGCATATGAATCAATAATTAGGGCATATTATGTATCTAGATAGAAAGATGACAATACTTAGATCCTTTGCATTATGCCTAGCTAGGGGCGTAAAACGATAGCGCTTGTTGGGAGGCAACCCAATGAATAAAATTTATTTTTGTCTTTTTCTTTCTATTCTTGAGTGTTTGCACAATTATGCCTCTGTTATGATTGTGGTTTTTGTGTTTTAATTAGTGTTTGTGCCAAGCAAAGCCTTTGGGATCATGTTGGGTGATAGTTGATTTGATCTTGCTGAAAAACAAAAACAATTGCGTCCAGAAAAACAATTTTTAAAAATCACAGAAGGGACAAAAAATTCTGATTTTTTTACAGAATATTTATATACAAATTTCTCATGTTGTTCTAATTTTTCAGAATTTTTGGAGTTACAGAAGTATTCGAAATATCCAGATTGCTACACACTATTCTATTTTTGGCAGATTCTGTTTTCTTTGTGTTGGGTGCTTGTTTTGATGATTCTATGGTTTCCTTTGAAGAGTTTTTGCAATAGAAAAGTTGGAATACAGTAGATATAATGCAAAAATAAAATATGAATGGGTTTGCAACAGTACTTATAGTAGTGATTTGCTTTCTTATACTAACGGATCTCACGAAGGTTTTGTTGAGTTTTGTGTGATTGAAGTTTTCAAGTTTTGGGTGAGATCGCGATGGATGAAGGAATAAGGATTTGCAAAAGGCTAAGCTTTGGGGTGCCCATGGCATCCCAAGGTAATATTCAAGAAGTATCAAGCAACTAAGCTTGGGTATACCCCCAAGTGGCATCCCCTTTTTCTTCTAACGACCATCGGTATTTTACTTGAACTATATTTTTATTCCTCACATATTATGAGTTTTGCTTGGAGCGTCTTGTATGATATGAGTCTTTGCTTGTTTTGCTTTTAATTTGAAGTCATGAATCCTTGCTGGACACACCTATTTGAGAGAGCCAAAATTATGATATGACTTGTTAGAATTGCTCTCTATGCTTCACTTAAATCTTTTTGAGCTATGGAATTGCTCTAGTGCTTCACTTGTATCTTTTTGAGCACGGTGTGCTTTATTGTTTTTGAAGAAATGCTCTCATGCTTCACTTAGATTTATTTGAGAGTTAGTGATGTTTTTAAGAAATTCTCTCTTGCTTCACTTAAATTAATTTGAGAGAAAGAAATATGATGCTCATGTTCTTCACTTATATTTTTTTGAGCTTATTAAAAGCAACATATCAAACTAGTTCCAAAGTGATAGATATCCCAGGAGGATATAATAAAAACTTTCATGAAGATCATTGGACAAAATAAACTTGATTCTTTGTAATAGTTTTGAGATATGATGATAGTGATATGTGAGCCATGTTGATGACTAATTATGCTTTAGTAAGAATATTTGTGTTAAGATTTGTGATTTCCTATGCAAGCACGAAAGTCAATAGTTATGCAATGGAATTACATCCTACTTGTGGTGCATTATTCAGTGTTAGTTATGCTTATTGCTCGCTTATGAGATTTTTCGTTTCTTGGTTGGTTGCTTCTGAATCTTTTGCTAGCCTTCATTTGCACTAAGTATGATCACTACTTCTGCATCCAAAATCCTTTAAACCAGTTTTTGCCACATGAGTCCACTATACCTATGTACCATCTCTAATTTTCAAAATAAACTTCTCTTTTGTGTGCTCGTACCGCTCATGAAACGGTAGGGGGTGGCTGTATATTTCCATGCTAGATATGTTATTCTCAAGATGAGTGTTTATTGACTTGTCATTGCACGAGAGTACGACAAAGGTATTAGGGATGCCCAGACCCGAAATGAAAAATGAATTTACTTTATGTTGTCAACTAATAAATTCCTTGGAAAGTGTTGGTATGGAAGGCACCCGTGGATACGGTTAGCCATGGAAAGTGAAAGTATGGTTGAAAAAAGGAAAAAACTTTATTTTCTGTTTGGGAACCGCCTATGATATACCTAGCATGGAAAGTATAGGGAACTACTCGATCATTTTCGTTGACAGGAAAAGCATGCCACCCAAAATGTTTTTATCTCTATCTTTTTTGTTTTGAGCTCTGGCACCTCTACAAATCCCTACTTCCCTCCGCGAAGGGCCTTTCTATTTACTTTATGCAATTTTTAGTTTTTTACCTGAGTCTCCATCTTCTCTTATAAAGCACCAACTAAGGGGCACTACGATTGTACTTGAGCATTGGGTGTAGCTAATATGCGAGTGTGTTTCATGAATGGATCAATGATTGAGCATAATGGGCTAGGGTTAACTTGCTTTAGTGTAGATATTTTGAAAGACATGGTTGCTTGTGGATATGCTTGAGTATTAAAATCCTCATGTCAAAACTATACTATTGCTTTGAACCATATAAAAGTCCAAATGTCCATGCTACAAAGAAAAGAATATGTGATGAACATGTTAGGCAGCATTCCACATAAAAAATTCTATTTTTATCATTTACCTACACGAGGACGAGCAGGAATTAAGCTTGGGGATGCTGATACGTCTCCAACGTATCTATAATTTTTGATTGTTCCATGCTATTATATTATCATTCTTGGATGTTTTACAACTTTATATTATTTTTTGGTACTAACCTATTGACATAGTGCCTAGTGCCAGTTGCTGTTTTCTGCTTGTTTTTTTACATCGTAGGAAATCAATATCAAACGGAGTCCAAATGCAGCAAAACTGTTTGTGGATTTTTTCTGGACCAGAAGACACCTGTTGGGCCAAGAAAGTACCTGAGGGGTGCTCTGAGGGGAGCACAACCCACCAGGGCGCGCCTGGGGGCCCAGACGCGCCCAGGTGGATTGTGCCCACCTCGGTGGCCTCCCGCACTGCCTCTTTGCTCTATAAATACCCCAATATTCTAGAAACCCTAGGGGAGTGGACGAAAATCAATTCTAGCCGCCACAAGTTCTAAAACCACCAGATCCAATCTAGACACCATCACGGAGGGGTTCATCATCCTCATTGATGCCTCTCCGATGATGCGTGAGTAGTTCATTGTAGACCTATGGGTCCGTAGTTTGTAGCTAGATGGCTTCCTCCCTCTCTTTTGATTCTCAATACAATGGTCTCTTGGAGATCTATTTGATGTAACTCTTTTTGCAGTGTGTTTGTTGGGATCCGATGAATTTTGATGTAACTCTTTTTGCAGTGTGTTTGCAGTGATCAGATCTATGTTTTTATCCATGAAAGTTATTTGAGTTTCTTTGATCTCTTATATGCATCATTACTTATAGCCTCGTATTTCTTCTTTGAATCTTTGGTTTAGTTAGGCCAACTAGATCGATTTTTCTTGCCATGGGAAGAGGTGCTTTGTGATGGGTTCGATCTTACGGTGCTTGATCCTAGTGACAGAAGGGGAACCAACACGTATGTATCATTGCTATTAAGGATAACAAGATGGGGCTATTTCCACATAAATAGATCTTGTCTACATCATGTCATCGTTCTTATTGCATTACTACGTTTCTCCATGAACTTAATACACTAGATGCATGCTGGGTAGCGGTCGACGTGTAGAGTAATAGTAGTAGATGTAGGCAGGAGTCGGTCTACTAATCTTGGACGTGATGCCTATATAATGATCATTGCCTGGATATCGTCATGATTATTTAAAGTTCTATCAATTGCCCAATAGTGATTTGTTTACCCACCGTATGCTATTTTTCTCGAGAGAAGCCACTAGTGAAATCTACGACCCTCGGGTCTCTTCTTTATTATATTTGCCTTCGCGATCTATTTTTATTGTCTTTTATTTTCAGATCTATTAATCCAAAAATACAAAAATGCCTTACTACGATTTATTATTATTTATTCTATCTCGCGTTCCCGCGAGATCTATTTATCCAATCTACTACAATTTTACCTATCTTTTTACCCGTGAGGGATTGACAACCCCTCTCTTACGTCGGGTTGCAAGTATTTGTTATTTGTGTGCAGGAGTTGTTTACGTGGTGTTGTGTGGTTCTCCTACTGGTTCGATAACATTGGTCTCATCACTGACGGAAATACCTACCGTAGCTATGCTGCATCATCCCTTCCTCTTTGGGGAAATACCGACGTAGTTCAAGCCGCATCAGGGATCGCAATAGTTTTCGAGGGTAGATTGTTTAACCCAAATTTATTGATTCGACACAAGGGGAGCCAAAGTATACTCTCAAGTATTAGCAACTGAGTTGTCAATTCAACCACACCTGAAATACTTAATATCTTCAGCAAAGTTTTTAGTAGCAAAGTAATATGGAAGTAACGGTAACGATGACAAAAGTAACAGTAGCAGTTTTGTAGTGATTGTACACTACAAAAAAAACACATCCGTGTCATTTTGGGCCGAACGAAAAAAAATTATGTCATGCTTATGATACTTCTATGACGATAATTGTGACAAAACCCGGTATCATCATAGATGTGGTGGGCTCCTACTTCTATGACAAAAAATCATGACAGAACATGGGCTTTTCGTCCTGGGCGGGCCGGAGACGTAGCTGCATGACATTCTTTGGGCCGTCCATGACGGAAAAAACCGTGGTAGAAGCAAGGGTGAGGAAAATATCGGGGAGTTCCCGGTTATGGTGGGTGGTCGGGGGCCGAGCGATGCGCGTTTCTCTCGTACACGTACGCGCGTGTGCGGGGCGTTGCGCTCTAACTGAACCCGAGCGAGGCGTTGGGCTCTAACTGAACACGAGCGATTGCACTAGCTACGTTACTGAACCTGAGCGATCGATCCCTTTATGTTAACTAAACCCGAGTGATTCCTTCGCTACTGCTCTAACTGAAGCCGGTCGATGCTGCCTCTTGATGAATAGTGAGTGTTGTTGCGGGTTTGGATGAACAGTTCCCGGTGGGGGTTGGATGAACAGTCCCCCGTGGTAGTAGAGGCCATTGCCGCTGGATGAACATGACCCCGATCGAGCCGGTTGGGGGTGGATGAACAGGACCCCGTGGAGGGCTGGATGAACAGGACCCCGTGAAGGGCTGGTGGAACAGTAGCCGGTGGAGGGCTGGATGAACAGTAGCTGATGGAGCGGTGGTTGAACAGGACCCCGTGGAGAGGGCTGGTTGAACAGTAGCCGGTGGAGGAGCGGTGGAGGCTGGATGAACAGGAGCCCGTGGATAAACAGTCGCAGGTGGCGGTTGGAGGAGGTCGATGGTGGATGAACAGTAGCCCGTGGAGGCTGGAGGAGGTCGATGGTGGAGATGAACAGTATCCCGTGGAGTCCCGTTTTGCGGTACGCCACACCCCTCCCGATGAACAAGACCCCTGTTTCAATCGTAGCGCTCCAACACAAGTCCGTTTCCTCGGTTTTGCGGTACACCACACCCCTCCCGATCAACAGGACCCCGCTTCGACCGTAGGAGGTCCAAGAGAAGTTTGTTTCGTCCGTTTTGCAGTACGCCAGACCCCTCCCGATGAACAGGATCCCGTTTGCACTGTGGCCGGTCGAACACAAGGCCGTTTCCTCCGTTCTGTGATACGTCAGGCCTCATTTCGATCGGCTGTTCCGTCCAAGCCGGTTGGCTCCCGATGAACACGACATATTCCGTTGCCTCCCGATGAACACGACGCATTCCTTTGCCTCCCCATGAACACGACGACGACGCAGTTTCTCCGTTCTGACCCAGCCATGTACACGAGCCATGGCCGTATGTATGCGCGAGTAGGCGTTCGAGACCCTGCCCGTATGTACGTACGTGGCCGTATTTTCTTTCTTGCACCCTGGCTATACGTACGTGTACATGCTACGTGCGCGCCTCTACTATGACACGTGCCCTTCCTTACACGACCATGGTTCATCGCTGCAGCCAGAATGACAATGCTACGTATGCTTCGACCAGGTGGGTCCTGAATGTCAGGCACTTCCTTGCGTGCGAAGATGTAGCTGGTGGGTCCCAGCAGTCAGGGGGGAACATTTTTTTCGCGAAATACGGTGGCCCGTCTGGTGGTCCCTGTTGTCAGGTGGAGGAATCATTATTTTCCGCATAATAAGGAGGCACTTCCTTGTTGCGGCCGTGGACCCAGCTGTCAGCCTCTCCAAGTACAGTACTCTTCCAATGGAAGTCGTTCCTTGACCACGTGGACCACGCCGCGCCGAGAGCACCAGGGCGGTGGACGACGGCGAGGCCTAGGAAGGGGACTACGCGAAGCCGGGGAAGACGCGATAGTGGAAGCCCACGGGAAGAGGAGTACGAGGGTTCACTGGTTCGGCTGCGGTGTGAGCCTGCCGTCGCCGCAGAAGAACAGGGGGTGTGGTGAGTAGAAGGATGGCCTGGCCAGCGGCAGGAGTAGTAGGGGGCGGTGAGGCCTCCGCGGCAGCACAACCGGCCACGGGAGGCAGGAGCAGGCGGCACGATCGACGCTGGTTTGGGCGGCTGGAGCAAGAAGACCAGAGGTTGAAGAAGCACTATGGACGTTGGATGGACATCGTATGGTCACTGGAGCTAAAATCGTTCAGATTGACTAAGTTGACAAAGCCCTCCGTCCCCGTCAACTTAGTAGGCCCACAAGTCAGCCTCCCACTACAGTGGGTCCCAGCTAGCAGGGGAGTATTCGTTTTTTGTGCGTAATAAGGAGGCACTTCCTTGCGTGCGAAGATATAACTAGTGGGTCCGAGCTGACAGCGGGGGGAACATTTTTTCATGAAATACAGAGGCCCTACCGGTGGGTCCCAGCTGTCAGGTGGAGGAACCATTATTTTGCGCGTAATAAGGAGGCATTTCCTTGTGTGGGCCCCTACTATCAGCCTATTCCGATGGCTGTTGTTTCTTGACCATGTTGACCTCACCGGGCCGAGAGCACAAACGCGATGGACGAGGGCGAGGCCCAGGAAGGGAACGACCCAGAGCCGGCGAAGCCACCGCAGTGGATTCCCACACTAAGGGGAGTACGAGCGCTGACTGGTCGGCTGCGGGGTGAGGCTGACGTCGTCGGAAAATAACAGGATGTGCGGGTGGGTAGAGGGATGGCCTGGCGGTAGCACAGCCAGCCATGGGAGGAGGGAGCAGGCAGTCCCGCCGACGCAGGTTTGGGTAGCTGGAGCAGGAAGATCAAAGATTAAAGAAGCACGGCGGTCGTTGGATGGACATCCAACAGTCATTGCTCTGTGTTGACTAAGTTGACAAAGCCTTGTGTACACGTCAAAAAAAATTTAGGACAGCGTCATCGTCAACCTAGTAGGCCCAGCAGTCAGCCTCCAAATCTGTGGAAACAGCATACATCCCATTAGCCATTATTTTCAATAATTTACAGCCCATTTGCTAATTCTTAAGGATATTTGAAGCCCATATTCTTTTTATTAGCATTACATACCATATATTCTGGGCACTGCTTCAAAATTCAATGAAATTTTGCATATTTCGGTGGGGTCCGAACTCTTTTAATCACGAAATTTTGAGTCATGCTAAAAATAATTATTAAAAAATTATATCAAAATAAAATTTAAAAATTCTCCGCAAAAAAATGAATGAAATTTAAAATCTTAACTAGCAAGATGACCGTGCGTTGCACGGAACATGAAGATGCATTTGTATGAGTAGTTTATCTTGTGGGAGAAAAGACAATATTTTAATGTAATTGCAAGTTGGCTTTGGTTTTATTAGAGTAGAGAGTAGAGAAATCCAGAAAAAATGATATTTTAATGTAATTGCCGGTTGGCTTTGGTTTAAAAATTTACAACCCATTTCTTACAACTTATAGCCCATTTTCTGGGGAAGCCCATTTCTTACTACTTACATCCCTCCTCATCTTGAAAGATTTGCAGCCCAGAAGGGCTGAGAAAAGCAAGTAGGCCTCGGTTTTGGTATTCTCCAATAAAAGAACTGGGCTAGCCATTTTCAGAAAGAAAAAAGATATTGACTGGGCTCGTCATGTGCTTAAATAAAAGCGTAAGCGTGGGCTAGACGGGCCACATCCCCCGCACAGCGCGCAGTTGAGCTCCGTCTCTAAAACTAAAAAACAACTAGGCAAGCTACTGGGTCCCAGTGTTATCCGCTCGTTGTGTAATTTTCTCGTTTATTGACTACATTGACAATGGCGTGGGACCTAGTTGTCAAACAATTAGGAGGAAGTTTTTTTGGCTTGTAGGAGTAATAACGAGGCACCTGCTTGCGTAATGCAATGACCCTGGTGGGTCCCTACTGTCAGCCTCTCCACGTACAATCATCTCCTGATTCCTCTTGGTTGTTGACCATGTTGACAACGCCAGACGGCGGCGGGCACAGCGAGGGAACCAAGGTGGAGAACGATGGCGAGGCCTCGGACAGGAACGAACCGGAGCAGTGGAAGGTGTGGCAGCGTAGTGGCAGGCGGAGGGTAGTACGAGGGCAACAACATGTAACTGAAGCTTACAAACAGTACAAAAAGCCCAAGGATTAATTTTTCATCAAATTTAGACAAGACCCAGATTGAACATGGCAATAACATCTAACCCAACCACTCTTTTTCGCAGTCACAAACAAATGGATCGGTCTGATCCATAAAATCAACATCCTGTGCAAAAAAAATATTGGAGGATGACTACAAGTTGTTGTAAATAGGAGCCGAGCACGTTTAGAAGCCCATTTGTCCACCTGAAACTTCTTTTTTTGCTGTTCAACATGTTCGTCCGTGAGAAATCTCTTTACAAAAAACTTAAGCCTCATGGACAATAGTAACCTCGCCTTCAACAGGAAGAATGTGACAAAGCTTCTGTTTGCCTTGATGGATGCATATCCATCCATCGTTATTGTCCTCAAACGAATGTCATGAGAAAATCCTGGTGCTTATTACGCCACCGATTGGTTATACGTTTTTCTCCATGTGGTAGTAGTGCCTAAGTAGACATGAAGATTGAAAACTGTTAAGGTCTGAAAAAAGAGTATGTCGAAAGAGCGACAGCTGAACGGTTAATTCTAATACAATATATACGGGCTTCCAATGTGCATGAAATCATCACCTCTATATATAAATTCTCGAGAGATCGAAAGCATCGCTGCAAGTCAATAATTATGTTCAGATCAAAACTAGACATTCCGATATAAGATCTTGACAGAATCCAGCAGCATTGATAGGCTATCCATGGACGAACTCTTCATTGACCATATAACACAATATTAGTACCCAAAGTGTACTCCAAGATGATATAAAACTTATGCGCACAAATGAAAAATGCAGCTTATGATTACAAATGTGTAGATGATAATACACGGTACCTGAAAAAGTGAGGAGCTAAACACCAACTTCCTGTGATCATTAAACGGATCACAAATTACACCCAAGGTCTCCAGTTTGGGCGCAGAGATGACATTTATTTGTGAAGGTTTATAACAATCATCAAGGAGCAACCTTTGAAGTGAAGGGGCATCTTCGATGATGAGCTGTTGTCCTTCAAAACAAATTCCAATGCTTTTAAGCTGAGGCGACTTTATTTGGAGACAACTGATAGGGATTTTTGTTCCCAAAACATTCAGCAAGCGCTCCAGGGCAGGGCAACTGGAGTGGATGATGCTGTGCAGTGAGGCCTTCGACAGATAAGCCACCACAAGCAAAAGTTTTTTTAGAAGTGGGAGTCGAAGCATTTGTACCAGATCGTCGGGTAGATGGCACCGGGCGAAGGTGGCGGTGTGGAGAGAGGAGGAAAACCGCGAGATGGACAATGGTGGTGTGGGCACGAATTCTTGGTGTGTTCGTGGTATGAAAATTTCGTGGTAATGGTAGAACTCAAACTGCTGGAGTTTTCTGAATTCAGGGGATGTCAGCCAAGCATCCACCATGTCGGGTATGGACAGCAGGTAGCGTGTCGGGATGCATAGGCATTGAACGGGGCCCTGCTGGTGAGAGGAGACGATGGCTCTGAGGAGATAAAATTCAGGAAGGACAGATATCTGACGACAGTCGAGATTGAGGGGCGCGGTGCGCCATAGAGGGCGCCACCAAGTTGAGAGGAGTTGTGTGCAGCAGCAATCCTTGGTGGGGAGAAGCGAGATGATCTCCTCAAGGATGATGTTCGGGACATCACTGATGCGGTCCACTCTACCAGTTCCTCAGATCCGGGTGGGGGGCTTGCCGCTTCTCCCCGCGCTGCTAGGTGCGGGATCTACAACCGGCCTCACCGCTGGTGGGAGCCTCATCTTCTTGGCGCTGGGGCTAGCTGACTCCATTTTCCTTGTGGGCGTCGCGCTGATCTCACGAGTTTGAGCAGAGTAGCCAGAGACAAGCCTAGTGACAGTGCGAGTGGGGAAGAAGGAGGGCTGGGGTTTTCTGTAGGAGTGGAAGAAGAGGAGCAGGCATTTTCTGTACGAGTGAGGAAGAAGGTGAGCGGGGGTTTTCTAGACGAGTGAGGAAGATGGGGAGCGGGGGGAATTGGGGGGAGACGGAAGCGGGAGAGCGACCTGCAGTATAAGTGGAAGCGAGGAGGAAGGAGGGTTTTTCTGGGATCTGTTGGGGAACGTAGTATTTCAAAAAATTGCCTACGCACACGCAAGATCCATCTAGGTGATGCATAGCAACGAGCGGGGAGAGTGTCTCCACGTACCCTCGTAGACCGAAAGCGGAAGCGTTTAATAACGCGGTTGATGTAGTCGAACGTCTTCGCGATCCAACCGATCCAAGTACCGAACGCACGGCACCTCCGCGATCTGCACATGTTCAGCTCGGTGACGTCCCTCATACTCTTGATCCAGCTGAGGCCGAGGGAGAGTTTCCTCGGCACGACGGAGTGGTGACGGTGATGATGAAGTTACCGACGCAGGGCTTCGCCTAAGCTCTACAACGATATGACCGAGGTGGAAATCTGTGGAGGGGGGCACCGCACATGGCTAAGACAACTGTCAACTTGTGTGTCTATGGGGTGCCCCCCTCCCCCGTATATAAAGGAGGGGAGGAGGGGAGGGCCGACCCTCTCTATGGCGCACCCAAGGGGGAGTCCTACTCCCAGTAGGTGTAGGTTTCCCCCCTTCCCTAGTTGGAGTAGGAGAAGAAGGAAGAGGGAGAAGGAGAGAAGGAAAGGGGGGCGGCCCCCCACCCAATTCGGATTGGGCTTTGGGGGGCGTGCCCTCCACCTGGCCACCTCCTCCTCTCTCCCACTAAGGCCCAATAAGGCCCATGGACTCCCCGGGGGGTTCCGTTAACCCCCCCGGTACTCCAATATATGCCCGAACTTATCCGAAACCATTCCGGTGTCCAAACATAGCCTTCCAATATATCAATCTTTATGTCCCAACCATTTCGAGAATCCTCGTCATATCAGTGATCACATCTGGGACTCCGAACTACCTTCGGTACATCAAAACACATAAACTCATAATACCGATCGTCATCGAACGTTAAGCGTGCGGACCCTACGGGCTCGAGAACTATGTAGGCATGACCGAGACTCATCTCCGATCAATAACGAATAGCGGAACCTGGATGCTCATATTGGTTCCTACATATTCTACGAAGATCTTTATCGGTCAAACCGCATAACAACATACGTTGTTCCCTTTGTCATCGGTATGTTACTTGCCTGAGATTCGATCGTCGGCATCTCAATACCTAGTTCAATCTCATTACCGGCAAGTCTCTTTACTTGTTCCGTAATGCATCATCCCGTAACTAACTCATTAGTCACATTGCTTGCAAGGCTTATAGTGATGTGCATTACCGAGAGGGCCCAGAGATACCTCTCCGACAATCGGAGTGACAAATCCTAATCTCGATCTATGCCAACTCAACAAACACCATCGGAGACACCTGTAGAGCATCTTTATAATCACCCAGTTATGTTGTGACATTTGATAGCACACAAAGTGTTCCTCCGGTATTCGGGAGTCGCATAATCTCATAGTCATAGGAACACGTACAAGTTATGAAGAAAGCAATAGCAATAAACTAAACGATCATAGTGCTAAGCTAACGGATGGGTCAAGTCAATCACATCATTCTCTAATGATGTGATCTCGTTCATCAAATGACAACTCTTTGTCCATGGCTAGGAAACTTAACCATCTTTGATTAACGAGCTAGTCAAGTAGAGGCATACTAGTGACACTATGTTTGTCTATGTATTCACACATGTACTAAGTTTCCGGTTAATACAATTCTAGCATGAATAATAAACATTTATCATGATATAAGGAAATATAAATAACAACTTTATTATTGCCTCTAGGGCATATTTCCTTCAGTCTCCCACTTGCACTAGAGTCAATAATCTAGATTACATAGTAATGATTCTAACACCCATGGAGTCTTAGTGTTGATCATGTTTTGCTCGTGAGAGAGGCTTAGTCAACGGGTTTGCAACATTCAGATTCGTATGTATCTTGCAAATCTCTATGTCTCCCTCCTTGACTCGGTCGCGGATGGAATTGAAGTGTCTCTTGATGTGCTTTCTCTTGTGAAATCTGGATTCCTTTGCCAAGGCAATTGCACCAGTATTGTCACAAAAGATTTTCATTGGACCCGATGCACTAGGTATGACACCTAGATCGGATATGAACTCCTTCATCCAGACTCCTTCATTTGCTGCTTCCGAAGCAGCTATGTACTCCGCTTCACACGTAGATCCCGCCACGACGCTCTGCTTGGAACTGCACCAACTGACAGCTCCACCATTCAATAAAAATACGTATCTGGTTTGTGACTTAGAGTCATCCGGATCAGTGTCAAAGCTTCCATCGACGTAACCATTTACGACGAGCTCTTTGTCACCTCCATAAACGAGAAACATATCCTTAGTCCTTTTCAGGTATTTCAGGGTGTTCTTGACCACTGTCCAGTGATCCACTCCTAGATTACTCTGGTACCTCCATGCTAAACTAATAGCAAGGCACACATCTGGTCTGGCATACATGATAGAACCTATGGCTGAAGCATAGGGAATGACTTTCATTTTCTCTCTATCTTCTGCAGTGGTCGGGTATTGAGTCTGACTCAACTTCACACCTTGTAACACAGGCAAGAACCCTTTCTTTGCTTGATCCATTTTGAACTTCTTCAAAACTTTATCAAGGTATGTGCTTTGTGAAAGCCCAGTTAAGCGTCTTGATCTAACTCTATAGATCTTGATGCCCAATATATAAGCAGCTTCACCGAGGTCTTTCATTAAAAAATTCTTATTCAAGTATCCTTTTATGCTATTCAGAAATTCAGTATCATCTCCGATCAACAATATGTCATCCACATATAATATCAGAAATGCTACCGAGCTCCCACTCACTTTCTTGTAAATACAGGCTTCTCCAAAAGTCTGTATAAAACCATATGCTTTGATCACACTATCAAAGCGTATATTCCAACTCCGAGAGGCTTGCACCAGTCCATAAATGGATCACTAGAGCTTGCACACTTTGTTAGCACCTTTTGGATCGACAAAACCTTTTGGTTGCATCATATACAACTCTTCTTTAAGATATCCATTAAGGAATGCAGTTTTGACATCCATTTGCCAAATTTCATAATCATAAAATGCGGCAATTGCTAACATGATTCGAATGGACTTAAGCATCGCTACGGGTGAGAAGGTTTCATCGTAGTCAACTCCTTGAACTTGTCGAAAACCTTTTGTGACAAGTTGAGCTTTGTAGACAGTAACATTACCGGCAGCGTCAGTCTTCTTCTTGAAGATCCATTTATTCTATATGGCTTGCCGATCATCGGGCAAGTCAACAAAAGTCCACACTTTGTTCTCATACATGGATCCCATCTCAGATTTCATGGCCTCAAGCCATTTTGCGGAATCTGGGCTCATCATCGCTTCCTCATAGTTCGTAGGTTCGTCATGGTCAAGTAACATGACTTCCAGAACAGGATTACCGTACCACTCTGGTGCGGATCTTACTCTGGTTGACCTACGAGGTTCGGTAGTAACTTGATCAGAAGTTTCATGATCATCATCATTAGCTTCCTCACTTACTGGTGTAGGAATCACTGGAACTGGTTTCTGTGATGAACTACTTTCCAATAAGGGAGTAGGTACAATTACCTCGTCAAGTTCTACTTTCCTCCCACTCATTTCTTTCGAGAGAAACTCCTTCTCTAGAAAGGATCCATTCTTAGCAACGAATATCTTGCGTTCAGATCTGTGATAGAAGGTGTACCCAACAGTCTCTTTTGGGTATCCTATGAAGATACATTTCTCCGATTTGGGTTCGAGCTTATCAGGTTGAAGCTTTTTCACATAAGCATCGCAGCCCCAAACTTTAAGAAACGACAACTTGGGTTTCTTGCCAAACCACAGTTCATATGGCATCGTCTCAACAGATTTAGATGGTGCCCTATTTAACATGAATGCAGCCGTCTCTAAAGCATAACCCCAAAACGATAGTGGTAAATCAGTAAGAGACATCATAGATCGCACCATATCTAATAAAGTACGATTACGACGTTCGGACACACCATTAGGCTGTGGTGTTCCGGGTGGCATGAGTTGCGAAACTATTCGCATTGTTTCAAATGAAGACCAAACTCGTAACTCAAATATTCTCCTCCACGATCAGATCGTAGAAACTTTATTTTCTTGTTACGATGATTTTCCACTTCACTCTGAAATTCTTTGAACTTTTCAAATGTTTCAGACTTATGTTTCATCAAGTAGATATACCCATATCTGCTCAAATCATCTGTGAAGGTCAGAAAATAACGATACCCGCCGCGAGCATCAACACTCATCGGACCGCATACATCAGTATGTATTATTTCCAACAAGTCTGTTGCTTGCTCCATTGTTCCGGAGAACGGAGTCTTAGTCATCTTGCCCATGAGGCATGGTTCGCAAGCATCAAGTGATTCCAAAAGCCCATTAGCATGGAGTTTCTTCATGCGCTTTACACCAATATGACCTAAACGGCAGTGCCACAAATAAGTTGCACTATCATTATTAAACTTATATCTTTTGGCTTCAATACTATGAACATGTGTACCATTACTATCAATATTTTGTAAAAATAGACCACTCATCAAGGGTGCATGACCATAATAGATATTATTCATATAAATAGAACAACCATTATTCTCTGATTTAAACGAATAATCGTCTCGCATCAAACAAGATCCAGATATAATGTTCATGCTTAACGCTGGCACCAAATAACAATTATTCAGGTCTAAAACTAATCCCGAAGGTAGATGTAGAGGTAGCGTGCCGACGGCGATCACATCGACTTTGGAACCATTTCCCACGTGCATCGTCACCTCGTCCTTAGCCAATCTTCACTTAATCCGTAGCCCCTGTTTCGAGTTGCAAATATTAGCAACAGAACCAGTATCAAATACCCAGGCACTACTGCGAGCATTATTAAGGTACACATCAATAACATGTATATCAAATATACCTTTCACTTTGCCATCCTTCTTTTCCGCCTAATACTTGGGGCAGTTCCACTTCCAGTGACGAGTCCCTTTGCAGTAGAAGCACTCAGTCTCAGGCTTAGGTCCAGACTTGAGCTTCTTCACTTGAGGAGCAACTTGTTTGCCGTTCTTCTTGAAGTTACCCTTCTTCCCTTTGCCATTCTTCTTGAAACTAGTGGTCTTATTAACCATCAACACTTGATGCTCCTTCTTGATTTCTACCTCCGCAGCCTTTAGCATTGCGAAGAGCTCGGGAATCGTCTTATCCATCCCTTGCATATTATAGTTCATCACGAAGCTCTTGTAGCTTGGTGGCAGTGATTGAAGAACTCTGTCAATGACACTATCAACTGGAAGATTAACTCCCAGCTGAGTCAAGTGATTGTGGTACCTAGACATTCTGAGTATATGCTCACTGACAGAACTATTCTCCTCCATTTTGCAGCTGTAGAACTTATTGGAGACTTCATATCTCTCAATCCGGGCATTTGCTTGAAATATTAACTTCAACTCCTGGAACATCTCATATGCTCCATGACGTTCAAAACGTCGTTGAAGTCCCGATTCTAAGCTGTAAAGCATGGCACACTGAACTATCGAGTAGTCATCAGCTTTGCTTTGCCAGGTGTTCACAACATCTAGCGTTGCTCCTGCAGCGGGTTTGGCACCCAGCGATGCTTCCATGACGTAATTCTTCTGTGCAGCAATGAGGATAATCCTCAACTTACGGACCTAGTATGTGTAATTGCTACCATCATCTTTCAACTTAGCTTTCTCTAGGAACGCATTAAAATTCAATGGAACAACAACACGGGCCATTTATCTACAACAACATAGACATGCAAAATACTATCAGGTACTAAGTTCATGATAAATTAAAGCTCAATTAATCATATTACTTAAGAACTCCCGCTTAGATATGCATCCCTCTAATCATCTAAGTGATCACGTGATCCATATCAACTAAACCATGTTCGATCATCACGTGAGATGGAATAGTTTTCAATGGTGAACATCACTATGTTGATCATATCTACTATATTCACGCTCGACCTTTCGGTCTCAGTGTTTCGAGGCCATATCTGCATATGCTAGGCTCGTCAAGTTTAACCAGAGTATTCTGCGTGTGCAAAACTGGCTTGCACCCGTTGTATGTGAACGTAGAGCTTATCACACCCGATCATCATGTGGTGTCTCGGCACGACAAACTGTAGCAATAGTGCATACTCAGGGAGAACACTTATACCTTGAAATTTAGTGAGAGCTCATCTTATAATGCTACCGCCGTACTAAGCAAAATAAGATGCATAAAGGATAAACATCACATGCAATCAATATAAGTGATATGATATGGCCATCAACATCTTGTGCCTTTGATCTCCATCTCCAAAGCACCGTCATGATCACCATCGTCACCGGCTTGACACCTTGATCTCCATCGAAGCATCGTTGTCTTCTCGCCAACTATTGTTTCTACGACTATCACTACCGCTTAGTGATAAAGTAAAGCAATTACATGGCGATTGCATTTCATACAATAAAGCGACAACCATATGGCTCCTGCCAGTTGCCGATAACTATGTTACAAAACATGATCATCTCATACAACAATTTATATAATCACGTCTTGACCATATCACATCACAACATGCCCTGCAAAAACAAGTTAGACGTCCTCTACTTTGTTGTTGCAAGTTTTACGTGGCTGCTACGGGCCTAGCAAGAACCGTTCTTACCTACGCATCAAAACCACAACGATATTTCGTCAAGTTTGTTGTTTTAACCTTCAACAAAGACCGGGCGTAGTCACACTCGATTCAACTAAAGTTGGAGAAACAGACACCCACTAGCCTCCTGTGTGCGAAGCATGTCAGTAGAACCAGTCTCGCGTAAGTGTATGCGTAATGTCGGTCTGAGCCGCTTCATCCAACAATGCCGCCGAATCAAAGTATGACATGCCGGTAAGCAGTATGACTATTATTGCCCACAACTCTCTGTGTTCTACTCGTGCATATAACATCTACGCATAAACCTAGCTCGGATGCCACTATTGGGGAACGTAGTATTTCAAAAAAAAATTGCCTACGCACATGCAAGATCCATCTAGGTGATGCATAGCAACGAGCGGGGAGAGTGTTTCCACGTACCCTCGTAGATCGAAAGCGGAAGCATTTAATAACGCAGTTGATGTAGTCGAACATCTTCGCGATCCAAGTACTGAACGCACGGCACCTCCGCGATCTGCACATGTTCAGCTCGGTGACGTCCCTCATACTCTTGATCCAGCTGAGGCCGAGGGAGAGTTTTGTTAGCACGACGGCATGGTGACGGTGATGATGAAGTTACCAACGCAGGGCTTCGCCTAAGCTCTACAACGATATGAGCGAGGTGGAAATCTGTGGAGGGGGGTACCGCACGCGGCTAAGACAACTGTCAACTTGTGTGTATATGGGGTGCCCCCTCCCCCGTATATAAAGGAGGGGAGGAGGGGAGGGCCGGCCCTCTCTATGGCGCGCCCAAGGGGGAGTCCTACTCCCAGTAGGACTAGGTTTCCCCGCTTCCCTAGTTGGAGTAGGAGAAGAAGGAAGAGGGAGAAGGAAAGAAGGAAAGGGGGGCCGGCCCCCCACCCAATTCGGATTGGGCTTGGGCGGCACGCCCTCCACCTGGCCGCCTCCTCCTCTCTCCCACTAAGGCCCAATAAGACCCATGGACTCCCCGGGGGGTTCCGGTAACCCCTCGGTACTCCAATATATATATGCCCGAACTTATCTGAAACAATTCTGGTGTCCAAACACAGCCTTCCAATATATCAATCTTTATGTCTCGACCATTTCGAGACTCCTCGTCATGTCTGTGATCGCATCCGGGACTCCGAACTACCTTCGGTACATCAAAACACATAAACTCATAATACCGATCGTCATTGAACGTTAAGCGTGCGGACCCTACAGGTTCGAGAACTATGTAGACATGACCGAGACTCATCTCCGGTCAATAAAGAATAACGGAACCTGGATGCTCATATTGGTTCCTCCATATTCTACAAAGATCTTTACCGGTCAAACCGCATAACAACATACGTTGTTCCCTTTGTCATCGGTATGTTACTTGCCCGAGATTCGATCGTCGTTATCTCAATACCTAATTCAATCTTGTTACCAGCAAGTCTCTTTACTCGTTCCATAATGCATCATCCCGTAATTAACTCATTAGTCACATTGCTTGCAAGGCTTATAGTGATGTGCATTACCAAGAGGGCCCAGAGATACCTCTCCGACAATTGGAGTGACAAATCCTAATCTTGATCTATGCCAACTCAACAAACACCATCGGAGACACCTGTAGAGCATATTTATAATCACCCAGTTATGTTGTGACGTTTGATAGCACACAAAGTGTTCCTCCGGTATTCGGGAGTCGCATAATCTCATAGTCATAGGAACACGTACAAGTTATGAAGAAAGTAATAGCAATAAACTAAACGATCATAGTGCTAAGCTAAGGGATGGGTCAGGTCAATCACATCATTCTCTAATGATGTGATCCCGTTCACCAAATGACAACTCTTTGTCCATGGCTAGGAAACTTAACCATCTTTGATTAACGAGCTAGTCAAGTAGAGGCATACTAGTGACACTCTGTTTTCTATGTATTCACACATGTACTAAGTTTCCGGTTAATACAATTCTAGCATGAATAATAAACATTTATCATGATATAAGGAAATATAAATAACAACTTTATTATTGCCTCTAGGGCATATTTCCTTCAGGATCGCCCCCTCTTCGAGAAATATGGGCTTCTCCTCGCAAAAAATAAAAACAAATGGGCTTTAAGACGGATAGGCTTTTGTATCGGCCCAGTCGGCTGCCCGTGTTTCGTACTGGAGGGCCTTGTGCTAGAGGCTACCCGAGACACGCTCCAGCTTATTGCCCATTCGAAAGAAAAAAAGAGACGCCTCCAGCTTATGGCTACTCATCGGTAACCTTTTTCAACTTGGCATCCACCAAATTAGAGGATGCGGTACTGGATGCAGACACTCACACTGGTTCCGTTGCGTGGCAAAGTGAGGTGTCAAATAACAGGCCTACAATATACTTACTAGATTGTGAAGGTACAAAGGCTAGTCAACATTCACATTAGACTAAGCTTCAGAAGATACGGTATGCATACTAACATTCAGAAGAACAAAAGTTCAGCATGTTTATGCATCTCAATGATTCACCAAACTATAACCAATACAAAGCTGTGAGAAGGGGTGGAAATAAAGTAAATCAGTCGATGCTTCTCTGAGAAAAGGGCCTCCCTGGGCACGCATTAATTTCCTGGGCATGCTCGTTTCTTCTCAATGTTGCGAGCACTTTGAGAATGTTGGCAATTCCATGGCTAGCTAGCTGCCTCATCTTGCAATTGATGCTGACACATTTGCTGCAAACACATGAGGCAATAGAGATGACTCAACATGAGTCCATATTGTGCAGTTCCCCTGAAATCATCTTCATTGTCCTGAATCTGAAAAGATAGGAAAATAATAGCTATACTTAAACGGTGTTGCAAAACAGTAGCACATATCAATAGCTCGGCATGACAAAAGACGATCATCTGGACGAAGGGGATATTGACCTGCCTGAGGAAGATTATATATAATTTCATAAGTCCGTAGTTGATTTCCACCTTCGGCAGCACTGCTTGTTTGCTCCTCCACACATGACAGGATCGTTCCGCACTGCAATCAGCAAGTCAACGTACGAATAAGCTTATTTCATCTTGCGGTGGTCATTGTACCTAGTTACGAACGTAGGAATACCTGGAGCACCATGAGGTTAGCTGATAGCAAGTAGATGCAGCTATATAAATTTTGTGCGGTGCTACCAAAATTGAGGTTTGTATCCCTTCCCGTTATGAGAATTCTTCTTGAAGTTGGTAGAATGTGATGGCTTGTTCTTTGCATCAAACTTTCTTTCCCCTGAGATTTGTTCTTGTAGTTTTGGGGCTGGTTGGGCTGGAAGTTCTTCTCGTGTACCATGTGGGCACTAGAACCTCCCTCAGCGACCTGAGCACGTGTGTCTTTTGCTCTCACTTCCCTTCAAAATTAAGAGTGCTAATGAGATCTGAAACGGAAAACTCATGTCTCTTGTTTTTCAGAGAAGTGGCAAAATTGTTCCACAAAGGTGGAAGGTTGGCAATGATGGTCCCATCAACAAATTTGTCCGGCAACACACACTTAAAGTACTCAAGTTCCTTAGCGAGTGACTGTATCTCATGAGTCTACTAAACAACAGAGCGCTCATCAGTCATCTTGTAGTCACATAGTTGCTCCATGACGTACAACTCGTTGCCAGCACCTGAGGCCCCAAACGTGGCCTCGAGCGCAGCCCACATGTCTTTGCCGTTGTCAAACGACATATATGAATCCACAATGGAATCGTCAAGAACACTCTGCAGGGCGGCTTCGAAGAGGGTATCCATGTTCTCAAAAGCTTCCTGCTGTGTAGGATTAAGATCGCCCTCAGGCTTACCCTTAGTGGCGTCATAGCAGTACATGATCTGAAACCAATATACTGCTCTTGTGCGCCACCTTTTATATTGCACCCCCTTAAAAGTAGGCGGCTTCAAAAGCGCAGCAAAACCACTCGGAGTAAATTGCCTATAATCAGGTTTTTGGATTGGATTGTTGAATATATGAGCAATTTACTATGAGATTTAATCCGAAACAACAGTAAATAGATCATGACGACAATTGCAAAGATCAAAGTAATGACGCGGACTAAACAAGGAGGATAGAATCACATACTGTACAGCGGGAGCAGAATCGCTGTGGTTGATGTTGTCACTCATGTCGTTGATGAAGAGGTTACCGAGGTCGGGGAAGAAGGCTGTCATTGAGGAAGTCGTCGCTGGCACCAGTCACAGGAGTGTGCTCCCCAAAAACCTGATCGCCCCTCTCCCGTATAGGATCACGAAAGGCGGGGTTCGTAGGACTGTTGTCCCTTCTCGTGGTGCATGCCGGACGGAGGGTTGGAGAAAAATTGTGTGGCGGCGCTAAGTTCTAGAACGGTGCGAAACCATATGATACATCGGCGACTAGGGTAGAGCCTGTCAGGTCGGTCGTGCGAGTAAGACCAAGTATAATAGCAGGCCTTTGGCCCAAACCCCATGTCCAAGTCAATAATAGCCCCACTATCCAAAAGAATCAGAAATGGCTGAGTAATTAAGGCGTCTGTTAATTATTAATTAATGACTTAATAAATTTTTCAACAAACAAAAATATAGACCACGTGCATAGCTTTTGTCCTTGGACAGGCTCATTCCCGAAGAGCGCGCGTGTAGGTTTCCTGTTATCATGCTCATGCAAATGCTAGAATAGATCACATTACAAAGTGGTGCAACTCACACTCACCTAGCAGTATGGGACTAAACTTTAGCCCCACTCACACCACACTTAGAGCATGGTTAATAGTATAGCCAACATCCGGCTATATGAAGTTGACACATCATCTAGAACCAACCTAATAGCCTGCTAGTACAATAGTTAGTCCCTTTAGTATAATACTACTCCCTCTGTTCCGAAATGTATGTCGTTTAACGATTTGGCGTACAAAATTTCCTTGGCTACGAAATTTCCTGAGTTTTCCATTCTACCCCTACCGACCGACACGTTCCCCTCTCTCTCGCCCGACGCCGCCCACCACTCGTTCCCCACCATTCGTCTCTCTCTCGCACGTGACACCGTCCTCTCCCCATTGATGTGCCCTCTCGCCGGCATCTTGCTCCGCACCGTCGCCTAGCTCACCGCTCCCCACACATCGTCGCCTAGCTCACCGCTCCCAACGCGCCACACTCTCAAACTCCAGCAATGCACTGCTGGGTGAGGAGTAGATGCAGAAAGCTGCCATTTTTATGCGCCGGCAACGCGCTGCTGGGCGAGGAGGAGGCGCACGCTGGCGCTAGATCTGAGTGTGTTGGGGTTCGATCTGCTTTGTGGAGAGGCATGAAGGTGGCGCTGAAGCGGAGCCGGAGCAGCGCCGTTGCGGGCGTGAAGACGGCGGCGGTAGGAGCTGGAGCCCGAGCAGGTGGAGGTGGAGCCGCATCTGGACCTTGTACTGCATCAAGGTCTGACCCCGTCTCGTCTTTGATGGAACAGATTCTTCTTCTTCTTCCATTTGAACAAGACCTTTGAACTTGATAACCGGCCGGCCGGAGTAGATTGGTTGAATTTGGGTGTGTGGTAACTGCAGCTTGTTTTCCTCTCACCATGGGGCTGGGTAAACTGCAGTTATTAGTTAAACTTCCCTAATTTGTTTTCCTCTTCGATTTGGCCAGATGGATGGAGTAGAGAGCCTAGAGTAGGAAGAGCCTTGGACAGGAGCCATGGACAGTGCATGACAGAGCCATGGACAGTGCAGCATCACAAACTTCATTCCTGTAGAGCCTGATGCAGTGCAGCATCACAACCTTGATGGTAAACTTTGTGTACACATCTTGGTAAACTTTGTTGTGTTGTGCCAAGAGTAGATTCCTGTACTGTTCTTTCCTGTAGTGGAGCTAATTTTGTGTCTTTGTTAATATTCTCATGAACTTCTGTAGTTTCTGTTACCTAGCCTTGGTCATGAATCTGCAGCTTCACCTAGTTACCTTGTGCTGCAATTTTTGTTATAAAGTGCTAAACTGGTATTGAGCTCAAGTAGCTATGCTCGTACGCTGAACCCTGAACATTACACTATGTTTATGGATACTGAACTGGACTGAACCAGAGTGCTCTTTTCCTCAAAAACTTTATTCAAAAGAATCCAAATTTCTGTGAGTAACGATATATTGTGATTTCTGTGAGTATTTACAATTAGTAAAAAGGTAGTGACATGTGAAATCGAGCCAAAAGCAAAACGCATTCAATTTTTTCGTCAAAATTCCTCAAAAAATTGATTGAATTTCTCTCAAATCCAGAAAACGAAACTTAAGAACCCTGGGCTGAAATCAGGTTATATCGCGAATGGCATTAGTGTTTCTAATCATATCTCTAACCTGAATATGGCTCCTATTGCTTAAACTGAAGCTGCAGTTGTTCGACCATTAGGAAAAGAGATCAATTACTTGTTGGTTCTCGCCTCTTTATCCACCACAAATTTCTGTCCTGCAGAAAGGACTTCCCTATGCTGCAAAATAAACAACATGAGATCAATCTTTCATACTGACAGTGAGAAACAACAAATCATTGGATTGATCAAACTTGTCCTGAATCAAAAAAATTATTGAAATTTATTCTCATGAATCTTCTGTAGCTTATTTTAAAAGTTGTCGTCTGTAGCTTCTGTTAACTTCTCTACTGAAACTCCTTGCATGGTGAAGGAAGGAGGCCAAGCCATGAAGAGAAAAGCTACTGCCCATATCGATTCAAGAGGAGAGGAGGGCCATGGAGGGAGAAGCCTGCTGCTGCAATACCTACCTTGTCGTCCTCATGGTATTCTCCAACTTCTCATGAAGTTTGTGTAGCCTTCTGTTACTCATGAAGCTTCTGTAGCCTCTGTTACACATGAAGCTTCTGTAGCTTCACTAGCTTATGAATCTTCTTTAGCTTCTGTAGATTAACAAAGAAGTTTCTCATGAATTCATCACTATGAATCTTCTCATGAAGCTTCTATTACTCCAACTTCTGTAGCTGGTTGAACTTCTGTAGCTTCAGCTTCAGCGTAGCTTGTTAATATTGTAGTTCCCTTGCTAGTCATGAATGTTCATTGCTTTGGTGAGGGAAATTCTGTAGCTTAGTCATGGTGCAGCTTCTGTAGTTTTATTAAACTTCACAAAAATTGTCTTAGGTCTGCATGTGCTTCTTCAGAAAATTGAAAGTTTAGTGTGTGTACCTTCTGTACTTATGCAAGTGCAAACTTCTGTTACTCCAACTTCTCAAGAGAGGAGTAGTTTTGTTAGGAATTGTCTTAGTCAAGAATGTGCAGCTTTTGTATCTGAAAATATTTAGTGATTCACTGAAGTTTTGTCTGAAATGAAGTTGTAAATCTGGAGTCAAAATTTGTCAAAATCAACTGAAGTTTTGTCAAAATTTAAAGCATATTTTCTGACCTCTGGTTGGACATTACAGTAATTTCAGTTGTTGTTAACTGTTATAGCATTAGGAGTAGTTTTACTGCAGTACAAGCATTAGGACTACTGTAAATGGAGTGCTTGCATTAGGAGTATCTTCCAGTTTCCTCTCTCTCTCTGTCTCTCTCTCTCTCTCTTCCAATGCCCTCTCCTCTTATCTCTTAATTAAACAAAAATGATCACACAAATGATGCACTCCACACAAAATTAAATGAAACTTTTCAAACAAAAATGATCATCTATATGGAGTAAAATCCAGTCCATAGAAGCCTTTTGCAAACATATGGAGTAATTTCACATGGGGTTTTCCGAAAATGATCATACAAATGATGCACTCCACACAAGTCTCTTCTCAAGGAGTTGCATATAATCCACACAAGCCTCATCTCTAGGGTTTACATATACTCCACACAAACAAGTAGTTACACATACTCCACAGAAATAATCACAAGCAACTCAAGCATCTCAACAAGCAACTCCTCAAGCATCTCAACAAGCAACTCCTCAAGCATCTCGACAAGCAACTCCTCAAGCATCTGAACAAGCATCTCAACAGGCAACTCCGCAAGCATCTCGACAAGCATCTCAACAAGCAACTCCTCAAGCATCTCAACTAGCATCTCAACAAGCAAATCCTCAAGCATCTCAACAAGCAACTCCTCAAGCATCTTAACTAGCATCTCCACAGGCAACTCCTCAAGCATCTCAACTAGCATCTCAACAAGAAACTCCTCAAGCATCTTAACCAGCATCTCCATAGGCAACTCCTCAAGCATCTCAACTAGCATCTCAACAAGAAACTCCTCAAGCATCTCAACAAGCAACTCTCTCCATTATCCCAAGATTGTGCAGCGCATTTTCATATACCTCTCGAGGGCATGTACATCCTGGAGGTAGCATCCCAAGGTTCTCTAGCCTTTCCTTGTTCGCATGGGGTATTTTATACCCATTGGCCCCCGCATGGTTCAAGATTTCAATCATGCAAGCTTGTAGAGATAGGAAAACTCTGTTCAACTTGTAAACCTCATAGTTTTCAAATTCATCTAGCACACCCTTGATAAGATCCTGAAGCGTTATAGGGCTTAGACAATCTGTTAGAGATTGCAATGAGTTGAAGAACCCAAGGTCAAGGCCATTTAGATCTGGGCTATTGGCAGGTTGTTGAATTAGCCTGATATCGAGTCCAGTTCTTTCATAGCTGCTACAAATTCTGGGTCGTTAGGCCAGATATGAGGCTTAGCGTTTTCTTACTGTATATAGATGGTTTTCCCAACATCATTCTCAGGCCAAGATGCTTGTATTGCTGGCAGTAGGTTCTCTATCATGAACTCTCTCATTACTTGCATGTTGACTTTTATGGACTTTGTCTCCAATGTTCCTCTGGGCCTGTTGTCGCTTCTCCTCTAAGCCGGAACTTCTTTCACAAACGGCCAAATTCCAATTTTTTCAGAGAAGGTCACATTTCCTTCATTATCCCACATCGGCCTAGCAACAGCTGTCAAGAACATAACCTTTCCAATACAATTGCCGTTTTGCAGAGTTCTCGTAGGCTCTTCCTCCCCATACGGCAGATAATAGTTCCTTTTTTTCTTGGTCATATAGAACCATTTCTCATCAATATGAATAATGTTGTGCATGGTCTTGAATTTTGGCCTTTCAGTTTGTGTTGTTGTCTCATCGAGCATTGACAAGCAAAATTTCACTCTATCCTTCTTGTTCTTTTCATTCAGAGCTGGCTTCAAACAGTTTGTATGCCTCTTTATCAACTTCAGCATGAACTTCCGGTGGAGTGTCGTAGGGCTGCACCCGAGTTGCCAGGCAAGTGACCTGATAGTAGACCTCCTGTTCAGTGGGATGGTAGGGATTTGCTCTAGATTGATGTCTTTCGGCTTTCTTCCACAATTTCCTTTCCTCTGACTTGAAACATCTATATCCAGACCTTCAGCAATTTGCTCCATCGCTTTCTTCCAAATTCTTTGTATATTCCAAACACCCACTCCAAAGAAATTAGCAATATTTTTCTTGTCATCTCTCTTAAACTTTCCCCCTCTACTCATGCACAATGTATGCATTGCAACATAAGCAGCATATCTTTGCTTGTCATCTAGGATATCCCTTTTCTGAATTGCTTGCTCAACACCTACACAAAGAAAATATATGATTAAATGGAGTACAACAATGCATTTATACAAGTCATTTGAGTCATTTACTCTCTACTCATGATCATTTGAGTCATTTACCTGCATGTTGAACAATTGCATCTCCTACATCTTCGTCCATTTCATCTCTTACATCTTCGTCCATTTCGTCTTCATCTTCTGCAGGTGGGGTGTAGTTGAGGTCTGGGAGATCCATGTTCTCCAGGCAACTGAAAAGAACTTTCAAGGTAAGAGGTTGAACTTTCAAGATGCACACGAGTACATTTTGGAAATGAAAATGATCAATTGGAGCAGTACAACATTTTCAATAAATCCATGTTCTCCAAAGATGTTTTGTCGGGTCTTATTACAGTACTACTCTAGTAATGAACCTGTTTTTGTTGTGTGTGTGTTCTTAGAAAAACAATTTACTCCAGTCTGTTTTCAGTAGCTGTCTCATGACCCTTTAATGAGAAAAAGAACATGTGTAATCTAGATGACAGCATTTTTCAGTCTATGATTTTTATTTAAAGTAAATCAACATATCAACAGATGGCAGAGGTTCTTTCAGAATTTATTCCGTCTAAATTATTTTGCTCTATTCTTCCCCGTGAATTTAGCTTCATTTTCCTTTTACCTCCATGCATTGTTTACTTGATTATTCATTCAGTAAATACTAAATACTCCATACTTTTACCTCCATTCATTCAGCAAATTATAGAGTATGTTGAGTTATACTCCACCAGATTGTGACTTGTGACCTTAAACGTTTTTTCCAACAGATTGTTTTAAAGAAGGGCTATTGAAAAAAGATGTGTGAGAGTATTAGTGACTCTCATGTGGGCTTGCCACACTTTTCAGGTAGCAGGTTGGTCTCTCAACATTTCTCCATTCAAGTCGTTTCCCCTAGTGTTTTTTTGAAGCACTACTGCAGATTGCATACTAAGAATGACCGGAGTATTTTATTTACATCAAAATAATGTCAAACAGTTTAGATTGTTCAGTCATACCATAGTGTTTAAAAGTTTGGACATTCTGAAGATTCAAATAAAAATAGACATGTGCACACTTTACTTGACCATGTCGAGTTACAGGTGAAAGAGACCCTCTTATGGGAATAATGAAGTACAGAAATGATAGTGAGTTCAAAGTAAGGCTGGGGTAAAAATTTCGGAGGCCATGCTCTATGTTTTACCACTACCCTTCCTGATATTCATGCTCCTGATATTCATACTCCTATTCCTACTCAATTTTACCTGAAATGAGAGTAGCAATTATTTCTGCCCGTTAATTCATACTCCTACTGATTTGCAGTACTGATGAAACTAAGTCCAAACATGTGCTAAATTGACAGTACAAGTCCAAACTTGTATTGATAGTACATGTTCTACTCAGTGTTCATCTTTCAGTGTTCAGTATAACTATTCAGTTTCAGTGTTAAATTTCAGTATTACTCCAAGATTGTACTGCATGCAATTATTCAAATTATTTAAGACAGATGATTACAGCAAGTTTATGATCATCAAATTGTTTACTCAGATGCAGAGGGAGTAATGGGCGAGGAGATGAACCTAGGCGAGCAAAATTGAGAACTCTAGCTAAAGAAGCTCCTGCCCAGCGGCGAGGACTTCAGCGGCAGCAACACCTGTGCGTGGGGAGGAACAGCCCCTGGGCGCGCGCACGCAGCAGCTCGCCTCCACCAGTGGGCGGTAGCAGAGCACCAACTCGCCTCCACCAGCGGCCCGCAGCAGAGCAGCAGCTCGTCTCCACCTGCGGGCGGCAGCAGAGCACCACCTGGGCGCGCGCGGGCCAGGAGGAGCCCCTGGCGTGGGAGAGGAGGAGCGCGGGGGTGGAGATGGAGGTGGAGGGTGGGGGTGGGGGTGGAGGTGGAGGGCGGGTGGCGCAGCCGCGGAGGCAGAGGTGCAGTGTCGGGGTGGAGGCAGAGGTGGAAGACGCTGAGGAAGAAGACGGACTGATTCAAAGTTTGAACTGGGGGCATAAAGGTCCATTTGCCCATATTCACCTGGTCGGAACATATTCCCCAGCGACATACATTTCGGAACAGAGGGAGTATATCATTAATAATGGCCCCACCTTTTGTTTCACAAAGTATGTTGGAGCTCCTGCTACAACTGGCTACAAGTTTACAACCAGCTTCTCTCCTCTCTCCTCTTCTCTCTTCTTCAACTAAGCACAAATACTATATTTAAATCCTTATAGCCTGCTCATGTCATCTAATTGTAGTACTTGCTCTAAAGTTACTCTCCACTGTGTAGTCTGAAATGCCGGGCGTGCAGCGGGTGATACGTCTCTGTCATATCTATAATTTTTTATTGTTCCATGCCAATATTCTACAACTTTCATATACTTTTGGTAACTTTTTATATTATTTTTGGGACTAACATATTGATCCAGTGCCCAGTGCTAGTTCCTGTTTGTTGCATGTTTTATGTTTCGCAGAAAACCCATATCAAACGGAGTCCAAACGGGATAAAAACGGACGGAGAATATTTTTGGAATATTTGTGATATTTGGGAAGAAGAATCAACGCGAGACGGTGCCCGAGGGGGCCACGAGGCAGGGGGCGCGCCCCTGACCCTCGTGGGCACCCCGTAAGGCGGTTGCTGCTCTTCTTTGGCAGCAAGAAAGCTAATTTTCGGAAAAAAATCTTGGCGAAGGTTTCAATCCAATCGGAGTTACGGATCTTCGGATATATAAGAAACGGTGAAAGGGCAGAATCCAGAACGCAGAAACAGAGAGAGACAGAGAGACAGATCCAATCTCGGAGGGGCTCTCGCCCCTCCCACGCCATGGAGACCATTGACCAGAGGGAAAACCCTTCTCCCATCTAGGGAGAAGGTCAAGGAAGAAGAAGGAGGGGCGCTCTCTCCCCCTCGCTTCCGGTGGCGCCGGAACGCCGCCGGGGCCATCATCATCACCGCGATCTACACCAACACCTCCGTCATCTTCACCAACATCTCCATCACCTTCCCCCATCTATCTACAGTGGTCCACTCTCCCGCAACCCGCTGTACCCTCTACTTGAACATGGTGCTTTATGCTTCATATTATTATCCAATGATGTGTTGCCATCCTATGATGTCTGAGTAGATTTTCGTTGTCCTATTGGTAATTGGTGAATTGCTATGATTGGTTTAATTTGCTTATGGTTATGTTGCTATCCTTTGGTGCCCATCATATGAGCGCGCGCGTGGATCACACCATAGGGTTAGTTGTATGTTGATAGGACTATGTATTGGAAGGCAAGAGTGACAGAAGCTTCAACCTAGCATAGAAATTGATGCATACGGGATTGAAAGGGGGCCAATATATCTTAATGCTACAGTTGGGTTTTACCTTAATGAACATTAGTAGTTGCGGATGCTTGCTAATAGTTCCAATCATAAGTGCATAGAATTCCAAGTCAGGGATGACATGCTAGCAGTGGCCTCTCCCACATAAAACTTGCTATCGGTCTAGTAAAGTAGTAAATTGCTTAGGGACAATTTCGCAACTCCTACCACCACTTTTCCACACTCGCTATACTAACTTTATTGCTTATTTACCTAAACAGCCCCTAGTTTTTATTTACGTTCTCTTTATAATCTTTCAAACCTATCCCGTTACACCTACAAAGTACTTCTAGTTTTATTCTTGTTCTAGGTAAAGCGAACGTCAAGCGTGCGTAGAGTTGTATCGGTGGTCCATAGAACTTGAGGGAATATTTGTTCTACCTTTAGCTCCTCGTTGGGTTCGACACTCTTACTTATCGAAAGAGGCTACAATTGATCCCCTATACTTGTGGGTTATCAGCGGGCGGTGCCCCCCGTCGGCGCGCCGCTTCAACGGCGGAAGCAGTGAGAGGTCACGTCGCCCTGACTTGCCATCAATGTGGAGCGGCGGGCTCGGCCGGCGCCAGGCGGGAAGCACGCGAGGGAGGGGGGTTTGGTGGGCCAAGAAGGTGAGAAGCCAACTTGGGATCTGCCCGGACGGGGAAATATCATGTGCTCCCATACTCACTAGTTTCATGCATATGACACTAGTCTATGTTACTACTCCCTCCTTTCTGGTTTATAGGGCTTATCTCAAAATCTTAGTTTTTCCATTTTATAAGGATCAATTTGGTTGTTCCCCATCACAAGTTTAGATTTCAAGGTGCATTAAATAATTGCATGCAAGTATTAATAGAAAATTGACCAATGCATGTACTTTATGCATGCATGCATTGCAATTAATACAACGGTAAACATAAATTTTCGAGGAAAACAAGAGCATTAATTGGGTGCTTTTGCAAATTACAAAAAGTATTCCACCACTCATCATCTACCTTGGTTGGTGAGATTTTCGAATTGAGCCCTATTAACCAGAAAGGAGGGAGCCCTATAAACCGGAAAAGAGGGAGTAGTACAGTAATGTTATGATGGCTTAATTTATAAGCTTGTAGACTCGTCTTGTCTTGGGAAACGCTATGTTACAGTAACATATTATGTTACCACTTCTCATTAACTACTTGCCACATAAGCAAAATTTTCTTGGAGTGCGCTAAGTTACTCCCACTATAACCAGCCGTACAAAGTGTGGGCTATGTAGAGGGCGTAGTAAGCAAGCTTCTCATCATTCTATGAGTTGACATGACACATCAAAGTAGTAGTTTTTTTTAAATGCACATCAAAGTACCAGTGTAGTAGTCTCCAAAAAGGGCCGACCATGTCCATGGCTACCATCCCATCCCGTGCTCCGTCGTTGAGTATGTGCACGATTCACGTGCCATTCAAGAAAAAAACTGCGTACATTCCATTGAAGAAAAATATTAAAAACAAACATGCCACCGCGTCATGGTCGAACTTTCATTCATCCACGCGTGGTTCCCGACCCTCCACTAAGTGAGCAGCTACCAAATGCGTCAAATTATCACGTGAGCTGCCTCTTCATCCAGAAATGAGCTCCACAGTGTAGCCGCGCGTGTGTGTTAGGGAATGAGGCACAGAGTACGTGCGTCCGTGTTTACTCCCTCTTCCAGAAGTCGTACAATAATGATGGTACTAAAGTAGTACTTCTGGCAATCTGACACCAAATGAACTGCTGCAGGCGATGGACGTGCAACAGTTCATTTGGTGTCAGGTTGCCAGCGGTTCATTCGACTTCCGAAAGAGGCGAAGAGGCAAGCGCAGGGTCGAACATTAAATAGTGGCGAGTAACTTATACTAGTGACCAAGGAGGAGGGCAAAATGAGAGAACTTAAAGTTTATTTGCTAATTAATAGCATTGCATGCAATGAACTAACCACTCCATGTCGTGTTTGGTAGTCTCAAAGTCATTAAAAGCATGCACACCCACATCTCTTATTGGTTGATATGTCAAGAAACAAGAAACGAGGTAGAACTTAATAAACCCGGATGGAGGGAGTAAGTGTTTTGGGATTATTTGGTTTTCGTAAGATGACTTACACACCTAGACGGAGGGAGTACTACTAGTTGGCATGCATGATACTACTTATAATACTCCCATTACAACCAGCCTGGTAGAATTAAAATACCTAATCTAAATGGTCGCCGCCCGATCTCTTTGTCCTCCTCCAACATCCGGCAGAAGAAGAACCGTGCAAGACATCGGATGTATTTGCCGGCGTCGCCTTGGCGGTGGCCTTCATGGGATACAATCGGCGGCGGCCTCCCGTGCTCTACTTCTCCTCGATGATGGCGGCGGGCGGGCATGTGCTGCCCGTCACCTCGTCGACATCCACGTATCCGCATCACCTCCTCGGCATCTGCGGCGACTTCTTTCTCTGCCTGCATCTCGCGGCTACGAGCGCGTCGATGGCGGATGGCGCAGTCGCAGACACTGGAGGCGCTGTACGACGCGGTGGCGTCGAGGGCAGCAACGATGCCCGTGCCGCCGTGCTCCCCGACAAGCCGGCGTGGAGCAAGTCGGCACTCTTCCTCGAGCTGTATTGGAGCCAGCTGTGGAACCATGCGCTGTCTTAGTGTGGCAACTGCCTCCGATGGGCTAGGCGAGGTAGGTGGAGAAGCGAGTGATACGTCTCCAACGTATCTATAATTTTTGATTGCTCCATGCTATTATATATTATGTTTTGGATGTTTAATGGGCTTACTTATACACTTGTATATTATTTTGGGGACTAACCTATTAACCCAAGGCCCAGTGCAAATTGCTGTTTTTTTTGCCTATTTCAATGTTTCGCAGAAAAAGAATATCAAACGGAGTCCAAACGGAATGAAACCTTTGGGAGTGTGATTTTTGGAACAAACGTGATCCAGAGGACTTGGAGTGCACGTCAAGCAATCAACGAGGAGGCCACAAGGCAGGGGGTACGCCTACCCCCCTGGGCGCGCCCTCCACCCTCGTGGGCCCCTCGTGGCTCCACCGACCTACTTCTTCCTCCTATATATACCTACGTACCCCGAAACCATCGAGGAGCACCACGAAAACCTAATTCCACCACCACAACCTTCTGTACCCGTGAGGTCCCATCTTGGGGCCTTTTCCGGCGCTCTGCCGGAGGGGGCATCGATCACGAAGGGCTTCTACATCAACACCATAGCCTCTCCGATGATGTGTGAGAAATTTACCACAGACCTTTGGGTCCATAGTTATTAGCTAGATGGCTTCTTCTCTCTCTTTGGATCTCAATACAAAGTTCTCCTCGATCTTCTTGGAGATCTATTGGATGTCACTCTTTTTGCGGTGTGTTTGTCGAGATCCGATGAATTGTGGGTTTATGATCAAGTATCTATGAACAATATTTGAATCTTCTCTGAATTCTTTTATGTATGATTGGTTATCTTTGCAAGTCTCTTCGAATTATCGGTTTGGTTTGGCCTACTACATTGATCTTTCTTGCAATGGGAGAAGTGCTTAGCTTTGGGTTCAATCATGCGGTGCTCGATCCCAGTGACAGTAGGGGAAATGACACGTATTGTATTGTTGCCATCGAGGATAAAAAGATGGGGTTTATATCATATTGCTGGAGTTTATCTCTCTACATCATGTCATCTTACCTAATGCGTTACTCTGTTCTTATGAACTTAATACTCTAGATGCATGCTGGATAGCGGTCGATGTGTGGAGTAATAGTAGTAGATGCAGGCAGGAGTCAGTCTACTTGTCACAGATGTGATGCCTATATACATGATCATGCCTAGATATTCTCATAATTATGCACTTTTCTATCAATTGCTCGACAATAATTTTTTCACCCACCGTAATACTTATGCTATCTTGAGAGAAGCCACTAGTGAAACCTATGGCCCCCGGGTCTATTTTCCATCATATTAATCTCCCGTCAACTAGCCATTTCTGGTGCTGTTTATTTTGCAATCTTTACTTTCAATCTTTATTATAAAAATACCAAAAATATTATCTTATCATCTTTATCGGATCTCACTTTTGCAAGTGGCTGTGAAGGGATTGACAACCCCTTTATCGCGTTGGTTGCAAGGTTCTTATTTGTTTGTGTAGGTACAAGGGACTTGCATGTGGCCTCCTACTGGATTGATACCTTGGTTCTCAAAAACTAAGGGAAATACTTACGCTACTTTGCTGCATCACCATTTCCTCTTCAAGGGAAAAACCAACGCATGCTCAAGAGGTAGCAAGAAGGATTTCTGGCGCCGTTGCCGGGGAGTCTACGCACAAGTCAAGACATACCAAGTACCCATCACAAACTCTTATCCCTCGCATTACATTATTTGCCATTTGCCTCTCGTTTTCCTCTCCCCCACTTCACCTTTGCCGTTTTATTTGCCCTTTTTCCGTTCGCCTTCTTCCCGTATGTATCTTTCTTTGTGTTTCCATGTGCCTTCTATTTGCTTGCATCTTTGCTTGCTAAAAATCTATTGATATGGATCCACTTAAAGTGTTCTACTTGGATCATCTTCGATCCTTATGCGCTCGTGCTGAAACCCCAACTAGCCTAGTTGATGGGAAATCTTTAGATGAGCATGCTCATTTTGTGCGTCACTGTTTGTCTGAAAAAGGGAGACTCTTATGGGATCAAATAAACAGATTGCTATGTTATGCTTGGAATCTTTGTGAAATTTATGATTTTACTTGTTGCTCTAAGAACCCTAAAAACACCTCCCATACCTATGTGAGTTTAATGATAATGAAATCTTATCTTCTTATGCAAAGGGTGTTTATAGTTACTATGATATCGAACAAATTGAAGAATTTGTTGCTTTTAAGGGTGCTTATGAAGTTGCTTCTTTGATTGAAAAGTATGATATTACTCTCTACGAATCTGAAAATTTTGGCATACTTAAATATTGCTATGAAAACTATGCTCATAATGTCTATGTCAAAGAATTTATTGAAAGAATGACCGTTGCTTTGGAAGAAAATAATGATATGCATGAATCTATAGATAATTATGATTCCGATGATTTGATTGAAATATCCCTTGATGAACATGATGCTTTTTATTCTTGTGGCCATGATGTCAATATTTATGAAGATGAATTTGCCATGTTCCTTATGTTAAACATGAGATCGTTGCTATTGCACCCATACTTGATAGTTCCTTCGATAAAAAGCATGATTGCAATGATTTTACTATAAATTCTCTTGATGTCAGTTGTGCTAATAATATGCAAAACCCTAAGCTTGGGGATGCTAGTTTTGCTATGTCTACTAATTGTTGCAATGATCATGATTGGGGTGATTCTTCTTATGATCTTGAAAATTTATTTAAGCCTCATGATGAATATGAGATTGATAATAATGTTAGCAATAATATTGAAAGTGGGTTTGGAAGAGTGCAACTTTAGATCCCACATATTTGGATAATGTTCAATCTTATGAAGTTTTTGATAAAAGTGGGTTTGGAGAGGTCATGACTTTAGTTAATGTTAATCCCACTATTTCGGAAGAGTGTCAACTTTGCATACATGTGGATCGTGTTAAGAATATGTTTTGTGATAGCTATATTGTTGAATTTTATTATGATCCTCCATATAATTATTATGAGAGAGGAAATATGGTTGTAGAAATTTTCATGTTAGTAAATTACCTCTCGTCATGTTGAGATTGCTATCATCTCTTTCTCCTTCCTTGCATATGCTAATTTTTTCTTGCTATGATAATTTGTTTGCTCATAAAATGCCTATGCATAGGAAGTATGTTAGACTTAGATGTGTTTGACACATGTTTCATGATGCTCTCTTTGTGTTTCAATTATTATCTTTCGTATGAGCATCGTTGAAATTTTATGCCTAGCTAGGGGCGTTAAACGATAGCGCTTGTTGGGAGGCAACCCAATTTTATTTTAGTTTTTTTCTTTTTGGTTCTGTTTAGGAGTAAATAATCCATCTAGCTTCTGTTTAGATGTGGTTTTGTGTTTTAATTAGTGTTTGTGCCAAGTAGAACCTTTGGGAAGACTTGGGAAAAGTCTTTGCGATCTTGCTGTAAAAAACAGAAACTTTAGCGCCCACGAGATTAGCTACAACTTTTTACTGGAAAGTGATATTTAGTTGATTATTTTTGCATATGATTAATAGATAAATTCCTCACGTCCATCAATTTATTTTAGAATTTTTGGAGTTCCAGAAGTTTGCGTTAGTTACAGATTACTACAGACTGTTCTGTTTTTGACAGATTCTGTTTTTCGTGTGTTGTTTGCTTATTTTGATGAATCTATGGCTAGTAATGGATTTTATGAACCATAGGAAAGTTGGAATACAGTAGGTTTAACACCAATATAAATAAAGAATGAGTTCATTACAGTACCTTGAAGTAGTGTTTTGTTTTCTTTTGCTAACGGAGCTCACGAGATTTTCTGTTAAGTTTTGTGTTGTGAAGTCTTCAAGTTTTGGGTAAGGATTTGATGGATTATGGAACAAGGAATGGCAAGAGCCTAAGCCTGGGGATGCCCAAGGCACCCCAAGGTAAAATACAAGGACAACCAAAAGCCTAATCTTGGGGATGCCCCGGAAGGCATCCCCTCTTTTGTCTTCGTCCATCGGTACTTTTACTTGGAGCTATATTTTTATTCACCACATGATATGTGTTTTGCTTGCAGCGTCTTGTATGATTTGAGTATTTGCTTGTTAGTTCTCCACAATAATCCTTGCTGTACACACCTTTTGAGAGAAACACACATTAATCGGAATTTATTAGAATACTCTATGTGCTTCACTTATATCTTTTGAGCTAAACGATTTTGCTCTAGTGCTTCACTTATATCTTTTAGAGCACGGTGGTGGTTATATTTTATAGAAATAATTGATCTCTCATGCTTCACTTATATTATTTTAGGAGTCCTTTAGAACAGCATGGTAATTTGCTTTGGTTATAAAATTAGTTCTAATATGATAGGCATCCAAGATAAAAACTTTTAAGTGCATTGAATACTAAGAGAAGTTTGATACTTGATAGTTGTTTTGAGATATAAAGGTGGTAATATTAAAGTTGTGCTAGTTGAGTAGTTGTGAATTTGAGAAATACTTGTGTTGAAGTTTGCAAGTCCCGTAGCATGCACGTATGGTAAGCGTTATGTAACAAATTTGAAACATGAGGTGTTCTTTGATTGTCATCCTTATGAGTGGCGGTCGGGGACGAGTGATGGTCTTTTCCTACCAATCTATCCCCCTAGGAGCATGCGCGTAGTGCTTGGTTTTTGATGACTTGTAGATTTTTGCAATAAGTATGTGAGTTCTTTATGACTAATGTTGAGTCCATGGATTATACGCACTCTCAACCCTCCATCATCGCTAGCCTCTTCGGTACCGTGCATTGCCCTTTCTCACCTTGAGAGTTGGTGCAAACTTCACCGGTGCATCCAAACCCCGTGATATGATACGCTCTACCACAGATAAACCTCCTTATATCTTCCTCAAAACAGCCACCATACCTACCTATTATGGCATTTCCATAGCCATTCCGAGATATATTGCGATGCAACTTTCCACCGTTCCGTTTATTATGACACGCAACATCATTGTCATATTGCTTTGCATGATCATGTAGTTGACATCGTATTTGTGGCAAAGCCACCTTTATAATTCTTTCATACATGTCGCTCTTAATTCATTGCCCATCCCGGTACACCGCCGGAGGCATTCATATAGAGTCATATTTTGTTCTAAGTATCGAGTTGTAATCATTGAGTTGTAAATAAATATAAGTGTGATGATCATCATTAATAGAGCATTGTCCCAAAAAAGGCCAAATAAAGAAAAGGCCCCAAAAAAAGGGACAATGCTACTATCCTTTTTCCACACTTGTGCTTCAAAGTAGCACCATGATCTTTATGATAGAGAGTCTCTTGTTTTGTCATTTTCATATACTAGTGGGAATATTTCATTATAGAACTTGGCTTGTGTATTCCAACAATGGGCTTCCTCAAATGCCCTAGGTCTTCGTGAGCAAGCAAGTTGGATGCACACCCACTTGGTTTCTTTTGTTGAGCTTTCATACATTTATAGCTCTAGTGCATCTGTTGCATGGCAATCCCTACTCCTTGCATTGACATCAATTGATGGGCATCTCCCTAGCCCATTGATCAGCCGCGTCAATGTGAGACTTTCTCCTTTTTTCTATTCTCCATACAACCCCCATCATTATATTCTATTCCACCCATAGTGCTATATCCATGGCTCACACTCATGTATCGCGTGAAAGTTGAAAAAAGTTTGAGATCACTAAAGTATGAAACAATTGCTTGGCTTGTCATCGGGGTTGTGCAAGATGAGAGCATTCTTGTGTGACGAAGATGAAGCATGGCCAAACTATATGATTTTGTAGGGATGAGCTTTCTTTGGCTATGTTATTTTGAGAAGACATAATTGCTTGGTTAGTATGCTTGAAGTATTATTATTTTTATGTCAATATTAAACTTTTATCTTGAATCTTTCGGATCTGAACATTCATGCCACAATAAATAAAATTATATTGAAGAATATGCTAAGTAGCATTCCACATCAAAAATTCTGTTTTTATCATTTACCTACTCGAGGACGAGCAGGAATTAAGCTTGGGGATGCTTGATACGTCTCCAACGTATCTATAATTTTTTATTGCTCCATCCTATTATATATTCTGTTTTGGATGTTTAATGGGCTTATTTATACACTTTTATATTATTTTTGGGACTAACCTATTAACCCAAGGCCCAGTGCAAATTGCTGTTTTTTTTTGCCTATTTCAGTGTTTCGCAGAAAAAGAATATCAAACGGAGTCCAAACAGAATGAAACCTTTGGGAGCGTGATTTTTGGAACAAACGTGATCCAGAGGACTTGGAGTGGACGTCAAGCAATCAATGAGGAGGCCACGAGGCAGGGGGGCACGCCTACCCCCTGGGCGCGCCCTCCACCCTCGTGGGCCCGTCGTGGCTCCACCGACCTACTTCTTCCTCCTATATATACCTACGTACCCCGAAACCATCGAGGAGCACCACGAAAACCTAATTCCACCGCTGCAACCTTCTGTACCCGTGAGATCCCATCTTGGGGCCTTTTCCGGCGCTCCGCCGGAGGGGGCATCGATCACGGGGGGCTTCTACATCAACACCATAGCCTCTCCGATGATGTGTGAGTAGTTTACCACAGACCTTCGGGTCCATAGTTATTAGCTAGATGGCTTCTTCTCTCTCTTTGGATCTCAATACAAAGTTCTCCCCGATCTTCTTGGAGATCTATTCAATGTAACTCTTTTTGCGGTGTGTTTGTCGAGATCCAATGAATTGTGGGTTTATGATCAAGATTATCTATGAACAATATTTGAATCTTCTCTGAATTCTTTTATGTATGATTGGTTATCTTTGCAAGTCTCTTCGAATTATCGGTTTGGTTTGGCCTACTACATTGATCTTTCTTGCAATGGGAGAAGTGCTTAGCTTTGGGTTCAATCATGCGGTGCTCGATCCCAGTGACAGTAGGGGAAATGACACGTATTGTATTGTTGCCATCGAGGATAAAAAGATGGGGTTTATATCATATTGCTGGAGTTTATCTCTCTACATCATGTCATCTTACCTAATGCATTACTCTGTTCTTATGAACTTAATACTCTAGATGCATGCTGGATAGCGGTTGATGTGTGGAGTAATAGTAGTAGATGCAGGCAGGAGTCAGTCTACTTGTCACGGACATGATGCCTATATACATGATCATGCCTAGATATTCTCATAATTATGCACTTTTCTATCAATTGCTCGACAATAATTTTTTCACCCACCGTAATACTTATGCTATCTTGAGAGAAGCCACTAGTGAAACCTATGGCCCCCGGGTCTACTTTCCATCATATTAATCTCCCATCAACTAGCTATTTCTGGTGTCGTTTATTCTGCAATCTTTACTTTCAATCTTTATTAACAAAATACCAAAAATATTATCTTATCATCTCTATCAGATTTCACTTTTGCAAGTGGCCATGAAGGGATTGACAACCCCTTTATCGCATTGGTTGCAAGGTTCTTATTTGTTTGTGTAGGTACAAGGGACTTTGGCCTCCTACTGGATTGATACCTTGGTTCTCAAAAACTAAGGGAAATACTTACGCTACTTTGCTGCATCACCCTTTCCTCTTCAAGGAAAAAACCAACGCATGCTCAAGAGGTAGCAGCGAGGTGCTTCGCTGGTAACTGTCGGGCTTGGCGGGCCACCCAGACGGCTTTTATGCCGGAGAACTGCTCTTCGTGCTCATCGGATGTCGCCGAAAGAGTGGACAAAATGGTGGAAGGAGGGGCTTCGTCGGCGTCCTGCTCCTGAACGGACGTGTGTGGCCGGAGTTGGTTTCTTGCATTCCACACGGGTTTAAATGTAGGTTGAATGCGGCGAGGAGGCGGGTACAACTGGGAGTGCAGCGGGCGGCGCCCTGGGCCGGCGCGCCGCTTCAAATGGCGGGCGCAGTGAGAGGTCACATCCGCCCTGACCCCCTTGACCGTGGACCTTGATGGTGTACGTCACCTTGTGTCCAGATCTAAGATGCCATGTGCACCAGATGAATGACTCCAAGCTCGACCACCGTGATGCAAGAGTTGCGTGCCGAGGAACACTGTTGGAGACACACCCCTCAGACTATCCACAATGGGTAGTAACATAGACTAGTAACATGAGCATGTTACTAGTCTATGTTACTACCTCTATAGTAACTTATGTGTGGTAACATGCAACACTTCATTTATTAGGCCATAGACACATCTTGCCCTGATATGTGTGATGTTACTCATACTACTAGTAACTAGCTATGTTACTATTTTCCTCTCTTTCTTCATTTATTGCTTGCCACATCATCTACTTTATCTAGATATGTGTGATGTTACTACCTATGTTACTCCCACTGTGGGTAGTCTCATAATTTTCCTCGTCATCATCCGAGTCCTAGAAGTCTCACCCATATCATCATTAGGCATGCAGCCGCCTTCATAGACAACGTGCGCAGAAGGAGTAGAGGCGACTGGGGACACAACACGTCGTGGGCACTCCGTACGTGATCGTGTGCGTGCAGTGTGCGTGTTTTTCCATCGGTGCTAGCTCTAAGGCCAAGGTTGCGGTCGTCTTCGTCTCCGGCTAGTCGTTGAGAAACGACGGCAAAGAGGTGCTACAAGAGATGCGTAGGCGCCGTTGTGTGCGAGCTTCGCCGTAGCACGACGAACCGGACATCGCCGTAGCACGACAAACCGGACATCGCCGCAGATGGCGCACGCCTCCATGCAACCGAGTGTGTGCGCATGCATGTGTTATTCACATGCATTCTGTGGCCGAGTGTGTGTGCATGCATGTGTTGTGTACATGCGTTGTGTGCTCCATGCTGTGCGCGTATGTGCATGAGTTGGATCGGCATGAGTTAGTGCGTTGGCGTGTGTACATGCATGGCTGCATGTGTCCTATACATGTGTGGCTTCTTGTGTAGTTATCAATATAAACTATAAAATATCTTCAACTTAGCATCCTGATGTATCGTCTCTAGTGGTTAGCGAAGAGTTCATGTTCTTTTATTTGTTTATAGGTGGGCAAGCGGCAAAAAAAAGAGGAAAACGCGCAAGGTTCCTTGCAGACGCTCCACCACGAGGTTCCTTGCAGACGCTCCACCACGAGGTTCCTTGCTCCTTCTCGGTCGTCGGGAATCTATGTTCTTCCACTCTTTTTTTTACGTGAGCTTTGTTCATCCTTTTGCCAACACACGAGACATCTAGCATCAAGGTGCACGTGTCATGCAAGAAAATGGAGATAATCAGATAAGTAGTGCGTAAGTGAGTCGTGCACTTCAATGGCACCTACTATGCAATATTTTTTCTCCTCGATGGCACGTGAATAGTGCATGTACTCAACGACGGAGCACGGGATGGTATCCATGACATGGTCAGCCCTTTTTTGGAGAGAGTACATACTAAATAACTTTGATGTGTCCCGTAAAATCGCAGAATGACGAGAAGCTTGCTTACTACGCCTTCTCCCTTGCCAACGCATGCGCGGTGGCTCGCAGCACGAGGAGAAACTTTTGCTTACAAGTGGTGGACGTGCAGCAGTTCATTTGGTGTCAGATTGCCAGAAGTACTACTGTAGTACCATCATTATTGTTCGACTTCCAGAAGAGGTGAAGAGCCAAGCGCAAGATCACCTACTAACCTTAGGCTAGCCATAGTGGGAGTAACATAAGTAGGAGTACCTCCTTTTTTATTCTAGAAACAACCACACGTGAATATTGGACGGTAGCAGCACATCAACTGAATCAAAAATCGAAACCAACCAATGAACTACTACTACTGGTGAGCGTTTGCTAGTATCATGTACTCTGTCTGTCCATGTAGATAGGGCTTAGTGCGTTTTCCGACACTAACTTTGGCCCTATTTGGATCCATGGGTTAGAGTTAGTTTGAGCTAGTTGGGGCTCAAATAGCCCTAAAGTATCCAAACATGAGGGTTAAATTGGAGCAAGTTGCCCCAAACCCACCACAAAAACTATCCCACCCAAGAGTCGCTAACATGTGATGACTTAACCGACCTCAATAGACGGCAAAAAAGCCAGCCCGCCGCACTTTGAGAGAGACGAGGAGCGAGAAGCGATACGGGCTGGTGGATTACTAGAGCTAGGTGTCGCACGGAGGCCAAGAAATATGGTGATAGCGTAGGTTAGCCATGTAGTATGATGTAACTACACTGGGCTGCCGTGTTTTATACTCTTCCAGTCTACTGTGGAGATGATTGATTGATTTTATATCGTTGAATAATATAAAATATTATGAGTGCAGACGCTCCACCACGAGGTTCCTTGCTCCTTCTCGGTCGTCGAGAATCTATGTTCTTCCACTCTCTTTTTTGACGTGAGCTTTGTTCATCCTTTTGCCAACACGCGGGACATCTAGCATCAAGGTGCACGTGTCATGCAAGAAAATGGAGATAAGCAGTGCGTAAGTGAGTCGTGCACTACGATGGCACCTAGTGCTGCGCAATATTTTTTTCCTCCCCGATGGCACGTGAATAGTGCATGTACTCAATTACCGAGCACGGGATGGTAGCCATGGACATGGTCGGTCCTTTTTGGAGAGAGTACTAAATACGTATTAACTTTGATGTGTTCCGTCAACTCGCAGAACGACGAGAAGCACACACTGAATGACCGAGCACGGGATGGTAGCCATGCACATGGCCAACCCTTTTTGGAGATTAATGCACTACTTTTGATGTGTTCGGGCCCCATGCTCATGTATGCCAACGTGGTACTAGTCAATTATTTTGCCAGAGTCAGCTATCACACCCTTTCGATGCCACGTCAATGTACCCACTAGAAACAAGTTAGACTTGTTCGGTTCAACCGCCTCCCTAGGTGTTTCGAGAGGAATTAGCCAGCGTGAGGCGGTTCTATAGGTGGGCAGGCGGCTTAAAACAAGGAAAACGCGCGATCCAGGGGAGGGAAACTTCTACATTCGCAGGGGACGTGGCATTGGCTATTGGGCGGCAACATGCGGTCATCCGGGTACGCCATAAAGGATACGAAGAGGCATCCTATATCAGCAAGGACCAACTTCCCTACCGATAGCTCATCAGACAGAACTCCCAAGTTAACTGTGTTGAGGCTGGTGTAGTCATGAGTGACCGGATGGGAAGTGGACTCGATGTTAACTAGAGGGATGGGTTACTGCAAAGGTTTATTATAAACCTTTGCAGTGACCCATCCGTCTAGTTAATATCGAGGTCTTTGTTTTGTAGTTTTTGACATTTTTTTGTTTTTTGAACACATGTTAATCGAAGGTTTTTTGAACATAACGCATCCCAAGACATATATGCTTATGTGTCATGGAGTTAGTGAGGAGAGAGGTGTTTTTAGTAACATAATATGTTACCGTAAGATAACGCACACCAATGCAAAATGAGTCTACAACATAATAAATGAAGGCTTGCATGACACTACATTTATGTTACAACCCACTATGATGATAGTAACATAAACTAGTAACATGCATATGTTACTAGTCTAAATTACTGCCCACTATGACTAGCCTTAGCATGGTTACTAATATAGCGAACTGATGGCTACAAGGAACCGCCATGTCATCTACAACCATCATCTATATACACTCATGCAATAGTGGGGCTATAAGGTTGGCTATTAGTACATTAGTACTTTTTTCCATCTTCTCTCTATCTCTTTCTTCACATTTATTGCATTTACCTAGGAATGCGTATATAGCTAGGCTCTTGCATGAGAGCCCACTCCCCTTACTTTTTCACATCTCTCTCTCCCGCAAGTATAATGGCTTATAGCCCACTTACATGGCATTTTTTGCCTATATGAAGGAGAGAGTGATGAAAAAGTAAGACTAGTCACAATGGGTAGTAACTTAGAGTACTACCTCTATAGTGGGGAGTATGTGTGGTGTCATGCAACACTTCATTTATTAGGTTGTAGACTCATCTTGTCTTGGTATGTGTGATGTTACGGTAATTAGCTATGTTACCACATGCTTCTGTTTTCTCATTAATTACTTGCCACATCATCTGTTTTGCCTTGAGATGTGTGATGTTACCATCTATGTTACACCCACTGTGGGTAGTCTAAGGGGAGTGGGCTCTCATGCAATAGCCTAGCTATATGCAGATTCCTAGACAAATAGAATAAATGTGAAGAAAGATAAAGAGAGAAGGTTGAAAAAGGTAGTAATGTTACAGCCAACCTTGTAGCCCACACTACTATATGAGTGACTATAAATGATGGCTATACATGACATGGCAGTTCTTATAGCCATCAGCTGGCTATACTATTAACCATGCTCTTAGGCTGGTCATAGTGGGGAGTAACTTATACTAGTGTCATGCATATGACACTAGTCTAAGTTACTACCTGATGTCGCTTGAAGCTACGTCGGTATTTCCCCAAAGAGGAAGGGATGATGCAGCACAGCGGCGGTAGGTATTTCCCTCAGATATGAAACCAAGGTTATCAAACCAGTAGGAGAACCAAGCAACACAACGTAAACAGCCCTTACACACAGATAACAAATCATCGCAACCCGACGTGTTAAAGGGGTTGTCAATCCCTTTCGGGGTACGGCGCCTCAAGTGGCAAACGGACGTGAGATAAATTTGTAGTAAATTGATAGATCGAACGCCAAATAAAATAAAGAAAGAAAAATTGCAGCAAGGTATTTTTGTATTTTTGGTTTAATAGATCTGAATATATGCAAGGAAAAAGTAGATCGCAAAGGCAAATATATGAGAAAGAAGACCCGAGGGCCATAGGTTTCACTAGTGGCTTCTCTCGAGAAAAATAGCAAACGGTGGGTGAACAAATTACTGTTGGGCAATTGATAGAACTTCAAATAATTATGACGATATCCAAGCAATGATCATTATATAGGCATCACGTCCAAGATTAGTAGACCGACTCCTGCCTGCATCTACTACTATTACTCCACACATCGACCGCTATCCAGCATGCATCTAGTGTATTAAGTTCAGGGAGAAACGGAGTAATGCAATAAGAACGATGACATGATGTAGACAAGATCTATCTATGTAGAGATAGACCCCATCGTTTTATCCTTAGTAGCAACGATACATATGTGTCGTTTCCCTTTCTGTCACTGGGATCAAGCACCATAAGATCGAACCCACTACAAAGCACCTCTTCCCATTGCAAGATAAATAGATCAAGTTGGCCAAACAAAACCCAAATATCGGATAAGAAATACGAGGCTATAGGCAATCATGCATATAAGAGATCAAAGAAACTCAAATAACTTTCATGGATATAAAAAGATATAACTGATCATAAACTCAAAGTTCATCAGATCCCAACAAACACACCGCAAAAAGAGTTACATCATATGGATCTCCTAGAGACCATTGTATTGAGAATCCAGCGAGAGAGAGAAAGCCATCTAGCTACTAACAATGGACCTGAAGGTCTACAAAGAACTATTCACGCATCATCGGAGAGGCACCAATGGAGGTGGTGAACCCCATCCGAGATGGTGTCTAGATTGGATCTGGTGGTTCTGGACTCTACGGTGGCTGGGTGAATATTTCGTCGCTTGCTTTAGGGTTTCTGGAATATTGGGGTATTTATAGAGCAAAGAGGCGGTCCGAGGGCACCCGAGGTGGGCACAACCCACCAGGGCGCGCCTGGGCCTCCTGGCGCGCCCTGGTGGGTTGTGCCCCCCTCGGGGCACCCCCCAGGCGCAGCCAGGGCCCGTTGTGTTCCTCCTGGCCCATAATAATTCTCCGTAAAATTTCGGGGCATTTGGACTCCCTCCGATATTGATTTTCTGCGATGTAAAAAACATGAAAAAAACAACAACTGGCACTTGGCACTATGTCAATAGGTTAGTACCCAAAAATTATATAAAATGACTATAAATGATTGTAAAACATCCAAGATTGATAATATAATAGCATGGAACAATCAAAAATTATAGATACGTTGGAGACGTATCACTACCTCCATAATGCAAAGTAACATAGTAGTAGTGTCATACTAGTTGGCTTCATTTATTACCTTGTAGACTCATCCTCTCTTGGAAAGCGCTATGTTACAGTAACACATTATGTTACTCTAAACACATCTCTCCTCATTAAATACATGCCACATAAGCAAACTTGTCTTGGACTGCGCTATGTTACTACCTATGTTACTCCCACTATGACCAGCATTTTAGTAGGTGACCTTGCGCTTGGCTCTTCGCCTATTCCGGAAGTCAAATGAACTACTGGCAATCTGACACCAAATGAACTGCTGCACGTCCACCGCTTGTCAGCAAAAGTTTCTCCTCGTGCTGCGAGCCACCGCGCACGCGTTGGCGAGGGAGAAGGCGTAGTAAGCAAGCTTCTTGTCGCTCCGCGAGTTGCCGCGTGTTGGCAAAAGGATGAACAAAGCTCGCGTCAAAAAAAGAGTGGAAGAACATAGATTCCCGACGAGCAAGAAGGAGCAAGGAACCTCGTGGTGGAGCGTCTGCACCCATAATATTTTATATTATTCAGCGATATAAAATCAACCAATCATCTCCACAGTAGACCGGAAGAGTACGAAACACGGCAACCCAGTGTAGTTACATCATACTACATGGCTAACCCACGCTATCACCATATTTCTTGGCCTCCGTGCGACACCTAGCTCTAGTAATCCAGCAGCCCGTATCGCTTCTCGCTCCTCGTCTCTCTCAAAGTGCGGCGGGCTGGCTTTTTTGCCGTCTATTGAGGTCGGTTAACTCATCACATGTTAGCGACATGCCAAGAGCATTCTAAAAAAATATTGTACTCTATTGTTATGCCAAGAATAGGAAGCACTTTGACCGACGGACCAAACGAGACAGGCGTACCGTGCCGTGAGTGGGTCCAGTTTCTCGTTTTGAACTTGTTTGGTGTAGTAGTAACACTTGGTTTTGACTATTGATAAGATTTTATATAGGGCCTAATGTATTCTTCGAGCATGCCTTTGACTATTGATTTTATATAATTTGAAAATTATATCATTCGAAGATCCTTTCATGTTCCGTTTTCAAAAAAAAGATCCTTTCATGTACGAATTTGACTGTATGCTTTGAGCAACTTGCATGTCCTATACTGCTCCTGTTTGGATACTCTAACTTAGCTAGAGGTTAGACTAACTCATGACTAACCTTGAACTAACTGTAGCCAAAGAGTTGTTTGGGTGACAGGGTTAGATTGACAATAAATGCACTTGATGGAGAAAGAAAAGTGATTTTTCAGTGGGCCCAATGAGAACTATCTCCAATCAGCACCTCTTGGGTGGGATAGTTTTTTTTTGGTGGGCTCGGTGCAACTTGCTCCAATTTAACCCTCATGCTTGGATACTTTAGGGCTATTTGAGCCCCAACTAGCTCAAACTAACTCTAACCCATGGATCCAAACAGGGCCAAAGTTAGTCTCGGAAAACGCATTAAGCCCTATATACATGGACAGACAGAGTACATGATACTAGCAAACGCTCACCATTAGTAGTAGTTCATTGGTTGGTTTCAATTTTTGATTCAGTTGTTGTACTGCTACCGTCCAATATTCGCGTGTGGTTGTTTCTAGAGTAAAAATAGGAGGTACTAGTACTTATTGTAGGAAAGGTGAAGTGATGGTTGCTTCGCCCGAGCAACTTATTACTCTGGGAATATGGGAGTACCAGCCCATTCAAGGAACAGAGAAATGATGGTTGCTTCATCCGGGCAACTTACTGTGGCGAAGGCGGGGCTCTATGATTTGACTGCTCACTAGTCATTACTACTGCGGCGCAACGACCGGGGTGAATCTTTCCCTATAGTTGTGCACTCAATATTGCTGCATGGCAGGTGGAGCCTGATACGTACATTTTGCATCATGCTTTTATATCGATATTTATTGCATTATGGGCTGTTATTACACATTATGCCACAATACTTATGCCTATTCTCTCTTATTTTACAAAGTTTACATGAAGAGGGAGAATGACGGTAGCTGGAATTCTGGGCTGGAAAAGGAGCAAATATTAGAGACCTATTCTGCACAGCTCCAAAAGTCCTGAAACTTCACAGAAGTCATTTTTGGAATTAATAAAAAATATTGAGCAAAGAAAATACCAGAGGGGCCCCACACCCTGGCCACGAGGGTGGGGGCGCGCCCTACCCCCCTGGGCGCGCCCCCTGCCTCGTGGGCCCCCTGGCAGGCCTCCGGTGCCCATCTTCTGCTATATGACGAAACTCCGCCACCACGAGGCGGAACCTTGGCGGAACCAATCTAGGGCTCCGGCAGAGTTGTCCTGCCGGGGAAACTTCCCTCCGGGAGGGGGAAATCATCGCCATCGTCATCACCAATGATCCTCTCATCGGGAGGCGGTCAATCTCCATCAACATCTTCACCAGCACCATCTCCTCTAAAACCCTAGTTCATCTCTTGTATCCAATCTTTGTCCCAAAGCCTCAAATTGGTACCTGTGGGTTGCTAGTAGTGTTGATTACTCCTTGTAGTTGATGCTAGTTGGTTTATTTGGTGGAAGATCATATGTTCATATCTATTATGCATATTAATACCCCTCTGATTATGAACATGAATATGATTTGTGAGTAGTTACGTTTGTTCCTGAGGACATGGGAGAAGTCTTGCTATTAGTAGTCGTGAATTTGGTATTCATTCGATATTTTGATGAGATGTATGTTGTCTTTCCTCTAGAGGTGTTATGTGAACGTCGAATACATGATACTTCACCATTGTTTGGGCCTAGAGGAAGGAATTGGGAAGTAATAAGTAGATGATGGGTTGCTAGAGTGACAGAAGCTTAAACCCTAGTTTATGAGTTGCTTCGTAAGGGGCTGATTTGGATCCATATGTTTCATACTATGGTTAGGTTTACCTTAATACTTCTTTTGTAGTTGCGGATGCTTGCAATAGAGGTTAATCATAAGTGGGATGCTTGTCCAAGTAAGGACAGCGCCCAAGCACCGGTCCACCCACATACCAAATTATCAAAGTAACGAACGTGAATCAAATGAGCGTTATGAAAACTAGCTTGACGATAATTCCCATGTGTCCTCGGGAGCGCTTTTCTCTATATAAGAGTTTGTCTAGGCTTGTCCTTTGCTACAAAAAGGATTGGGCCATCTTGCTGCACCTTATTTACTTTCATTACTTGTCACCCGTTACAAATTACCTTATCACAAAACTACCTGTTACCAATAATTTCAGTGCTTGCAGAGAATACCTTGCTGAAAACCGCTTATCATTTCCTTCTGCTCCTCGTTGGGTTCGACACTCTTAATTATCAAAAGGACTACGATAGATCCCCTATACTTGTGGGTCATCAAGACTCTTTTCTGGCGCCGTTGCCGGGGAGTGAAGCACCTTTGGTAGGTGGAATTTGGTAAGGAAAATTTTATATAGTGTGCTGAAATTTCCTATCACTTGTTACTATGGAAAACAATCCTTTGAGGGGTTTGTTCGGGGTATCTTCACCTCGTCCTGAACCACAATTAGCTACCCCTCAACCTACTGAACCTACTGAAAATGTTTACTTTAAAATTCCTTCGGGTATGACAGGGAAACTGCTAGCTAATCCTTTTGTAGGAGATGGAACACTGCATCCCGATTTACACTTAATCTATGTGGATGAAGTTTGTGGATTATTTAAGCTTGCAGGTATGCCCGAGGATGTCATCAATAAGAAGGTTTTCCCTTTATCTATGAAGGTAAATGAATTGACATGGTTTAGGCTATGTGATGATATGGGATCATGGAACTACAAACGATTGACATTGGAATTTCATCAGAAGTTCTATCCTATGCATCTTTTTCATCGTGATCGTAATTATATATATAATTTTTGGCCTCGCGAAGGAGAAAGCATCGCTCAAGGTTGGGTGAGGCTTTGGTCAATGTTATATTCATGCCCCAATCATGAGCTCTCAAGAGAAATGATTATTCAAAAATTTATGCTCGGCTCTCTCTCAATAATCGCTCGATGCTCGATACATCTTGTACTAGCTCTTTTATGATGAAGACTATTGAATTCAAATGGGATTTATTGGAAAGAATTAAACGCAACTCTGAAGATTGGGATCTCGACGAAGGTAAGGAGTTAGGTATAACACCTAAGTTTGACTGTGTTAAATCTTTTATGGATACCGATGCTTTCCGTGAATTTAGCACTAAATATGGACTTGACTCTGAGATAGTATCTTCTTTCTGTGAATCATTTGCTACTCATGTTGACCTCCCTAAGGAGAAGTGGTTTAAATATAATCCTCCCATTGAATTAAAAGTAGTTGCACCTATTAAAGTTGAAGAAAAGACTATCACTTATAATGATCCTATTGTTCCTACCGCTTATGTTGAGAAACCACCTTTCCCTGTTAGAATAAAGGATCATGCTAAAGCTTCAACTGTAGTCAACAAAATTAATATTAGGACACACGAACCCCCTGAGCAAGTTAAAGTTGAACCTAAAATTGCTATGGTTAAAGATCTATTGGCTGATAATATCGATGGGCATGTTATTTACTTCTGTGATGAGACTGCTAGAATTGCTAAACCTGGTGCTAAAGATAAACATAGACCTATGGTAGGCATGCCTGTTATTTCTGTTAAAATAGGAGATCATTGTTATCATGGCTTGTGTGATATGGGTGCTAGCACTAGTGCAATACCTCATTCTTTATACGAAGAAATTATGCATGATATTGCACCTGCTGAGATAGAAGATATCGATGTTACCATTAAGCTTGCCAATAGAGATACTATTTCACCGATTGGGATTGTTAGAGATGTTGAAGTCTTGTGTGGGAAGGTTAAATATCCTGCTGATTTTCTTGTTCTTGGTTCCCCACAAGATAGCTTTTGTCCCATTATATTTGGTAGACCCTTCTTGAACACTGTTAATGCTAGGATAGACTGCGAAAAGGATGTTGTTACTATTGGTTTGGGTGATATGTCTCATGAGTTTAATTTTGCTAAATTTAGTAGACAACCCCGTGATGAGGAATTGCCTAGTAAAGATGAAATTATTGGTCTTGCTTCTATTGCCGTGCCTCCTAGTGATCCTTTAGAACAATATTTGCTAGACCATGAAAATGATACATTTATGAATGAAAGAAGGGAAATAGATGAAGTATTCTTTAAACAAGGACCTATTCTGAAACACAACTTGCCTGTTGAAATTCTAGGGGATCCTCCTCCACCCAAGGGTGATCCAGTGTTTGAGCTTAAACCGTTACCTGATACTCTTAAATATGCTTATCTTGATGAAAAGAAGATATATCCTGTTATTATTAGTGCTAACCTTTCAGAGCATGAAGAAAAGAAATTATTGAAAACTCTGAGGAAGCACCATGCTGCTATTGGATATACTCTTGATGATCTTAAGGGCATTAGTCCCACTCTATGTCAACACAAAATAAATTTGGAGAAAGACGCCAAACCAATTATTGATCACCAACGACGGCTAAATCCTAAGATGAAAGAAGTGGTAAGAAAGGAAATATTAAAGCTCCTTGAGGCAGGTATAATTTATCCCGTTGCTGATAGTCAGTGGGTAAGTCCTGTCCATTGTGTCCCTAAGAAGGGAGGTATTACTATAGTTCCTAATGATAAGATGAATTGATCCCGCAAAGAATTATTACATGTTATAGGATGGTAATTGATTTCCGCAAACTAAATAAAGCTGCTAAAAAGATCATTACCCTTTGCCTTTTATTGATCAAATTCTAGAAAGATTATTGGAACATACACATTTTCGCTTTCTAGATGGTTACTCTGGTTTATCTCAAATACCTGTGTCAGCTGAGGATCAAGAAAAGACCACTTTTACTTGCCCTTTCGGTACTTCTGCTTATAGATGTATGCCTTTTGGTTTATGTAATGCACCTGCTACCTTTCAAAGATGCATGATGGCTATATTCTCTGACTTTTGTGAAAAGATTTGTGAGGTTTTCATGGATGATTTCTCCATTTATGGATCCTCTTTTTATGATTGCTTGAGCAACCTTGATCGAGTTTTGAAGAGATGTGAAGAAACTAATCTTGTCTTGAATTGGGAGAAATGCCACTTTATGGTTAATGAAGGCATTGTCTTGGGGCATAAAATTTCTGAAAGAGGCATTGAAGTTGATAAAGCTAAAGTTGATGCTATTGAAAAGATGCCGTGTCCTAAGGACATCAAAGGTATAAGAAGTTTTCTGGGTCATGCCGGTTTTTATAGGAGGTTCATTAAGGACTTCTCAAAAATTTCTCGGCCTCTGACTAATCTATTACAAAAAGATATTCCTTTTGTCTTCGATGATGATTGTGTAGAGGCATTTGAAATACTTAAGAAAGCTTTGATTTTTGCACCTATTGTTCAGCCACCTGATTGGAATTTACCTTTTGAAATTATGTGTGATGCTAGTGATTATGCTGTAGGTGCTGTTCTAGGGCAAAGAGTTGATAAGAAATTAAATGTTATTCAATATGCTAGTAAAACTCTAGACAACACCCAGAAAATTATGCTACTACCGAAAAAGAATTTTTAGCAGTTGTTTTTGCTTGTGATAAGTTCAGACCTTATATTGTTGATTCTAAAGTAACTATTCACACTGATCATGCTGCTAGTAAATACCTTATGGAAAAGAAAGATGCTAAGCCTAGACTTATTAGATGGGTTCTCTTGCTACAAGAATTTGATTTGCATATTATTGATAGAAAGGGAGCTGAGAACCCCGTTGCAGACAACTTGTCTAGGTTAGAGAATGTTCTTGATGACCCACTACCTATTGATGATAGCTTTCCTGATGAACAATTAGCTGTCATAAATGCTTCTCGTACTGCTCCATGGTATGCTGATTATGCTCATTACATTGTTGCTAAATTTATACCACCTAGTTGCACATACCAACAAAAGAAAAAGTTTTCTATGATTTAAGACATTACTTTTGGGATGACCCACACCTTTATAAAGAAGGAGTAGATGGTGTTATTAGATGTTGTATACCTGAGCATGAACAGGAACAGATCCTACGCAAGTGTCACTCCAAAGCTTATGGAGGACACCACACTGGAGATAGAACTGCACATAAGGTATTGCAATTCGGTTTTTATCGGCCTACTCTCTTCAAAGATGCCCGTAAGTTTGTCTTATCTTGTGATGAATGTCAAAGAATTGTTAATATTAGTAGACGTCAAGAAATGCCTATGAATTATTCACTTGTTATTGAACCATTTGATGTTTGGGGCTTTGATTACATGGGACCGTTCCCTTCCTCCAATGGGTATACACATATTTTAGTTGCTGTTGATTATGTTACTAAGTGGGTAGAAGCTATTCCAACTAGTAGTGCTGATCATAACACCTCTATTAAGATGCTTAAAGAAGTCATTTTTTCGAGGTTTGGAGTTCCTAGATATTTAATGACTGATGGTGGTTCACATTTTATTCATGGTGCTTTTCGTAAAATGCTTGCCAAGTATGATGTTAATCATAGAATTGCATCTCCATATCACCCGCAATCCAGTGGTCAAGTAGAATTGAGTAATAGAGAGCTCAAATTAATTTTGCAAAAGACTGTTAATAGATCTAGAAAGAATTGGTCCAAGAAACTTGATGATGCACTATGGGCCTATAGAACTGCATATAAAAATCCTATGGGCATGTCTCCGTATAAAATGGTTTATGGAAAAGCATGTCACTTACCTCTTGAACTAGAACATAAGGCATATTGGGCTATTAAAGAGCTCAACTATGATTTCAAACTTGCCGGTGAAAAGAGGCTATTTGACATTAGCTCACTTGATGAATGGAGAACCCAGGCCTATGAGAATGCCAAACTGTTCAAGGAAAAGGTTAAAAGATGGCATGAAAAAAGGATACAAAAGCGTGAGTTTAATATAGGTGATTATATGTTGCTATACAACTCTCGTTTAAGATTTTTTGCAGGAAAACTTCTCTCTAAATGGGAAGGTCCTTACGTTATCGAGGAGGTCTATCGTTCCGGTGCCATAAAAATCAACAACTTCGAAGGCACAAATCCGAAGGTGGTGAACGGTCAAAGAATCAAACATTATTAACCAAACTCATATTAATGTTTGGTTCTTTGACCAAACTCATAAATGTTCATACTAATATTATACTCTTGATCTAGTAGAATAAAGTTTTAGTATGATTTAGTTTTGAGTTTTGCCTTATGATCCCTTCTATGTAATCGAGTCCGAGAGCTATATATAATAAAGATTAGTGTTGAGTCAAGGGCTTGATTATCTTGCTATGATCTTGAGGGAATAAAAGAAAAGGAAAGAATAAAAATAAATAAAGAGATCATATTGATCTTATGGAGAGTAATGACTTCACATATAAAGAGTATGATGAATAAAAGTTGTTGAGAGTTGACAAACCCAGTTTTGGTCATCGTTGCAATTAATAGGAAGTAATAAAGAAAGAGAGGTTTTCACATATAAATACACTATCTTGGAGATCTTTTATGATTGTGAGCACTCATTAAAATATGACATGTTAAAGAGTTGATGTTGGACAAGGAAGACAACGTAATGTGTTATGTTTTCTTATATCCGAAATAAAGTATATTGTCATGGATCATCCAACATGTTGAGCTTGCCTTTCCCCCTCATGCTAGCCAATTCTTTGCACCAAGTAGAGATACTACTTGTGCTTCCGAATACCCTTAAACCCAGTTTTGCCATGAGAGTCCACCTTACCTACATATGGATTGAGTAAGACCCTTCAAGTAAGTTCTCATAGGTGCATGCAACAAAATTGCTCTCTAAATATGTATGACTTATTAGTGTGGAGAAAATAAGCTTTATACGATCTTGTGATGTGGAAGAAATAAAAGCGACGGACTGCATAATAAAGGTCCATATCACAAGTGGCAATATAAAGTGATGTTCTTTTGCATTAAGATTTCGTGCATCCAACCATGAAAGCGCATGACAACCTCTGCTTCCCTCTGCGAAGGGCCTATCTTTTACTTTTGTCTTATTCCTTATGCAAGAGTCATGGTGATCTTCACCTTTCCTTTTTACATTTTATCCTTTGGCAAGCACATTGTGTTGGAAAGATCCTGATATATATATATCCAATTGGATGTAAGTTAACATGAATTATTATTGTTGACATTACCCTTGAGGTAAAAGGTTGGGAGGCAACACTATAAGCCCCTATATTTCACTGTGTCCGATTAAAACTCCATACCCATAAGTATTGCGTGAGTGTTAGCAATTGTGAAAGACTAAATGATAGTTGAGTATGTGGACTTGTTGAAAAGCTCTTATATTGACTCTTTCCGATGTTATGATAAATTGCAATTGCTTCAATGACTGAGATTATAGTTTGTTGGTTTTCAATGAAGTTTCTGATCCATACTTGACACTGTGAATAGATTATTACTTGAGCATAAGAAATCATATGACAATATATATATATATGTTGCTGTTATAAGAATGATCATGATGCCCTCATGTCCGTATTTTATTTTATCGACACCTCTATCTCTAAACATGTGGACATATTTATCGTTATTGGCTTCCGCTTGAGGACAAGCGAGGTCTAAGCTTGGGGGAGTTGATACGTCCATTTTGCATCATGCTTTTATTTCGATATTTATTGCATTATGGGCTGTTATTACACATTATGCCACAATACTTATGCCTATTCTCTCTTATTTTACAAGGTTTACATGAAGAGGGAGAATGCCGGCAGCTGGAAGTCTGGGCTGGAAAAGGAGAAAATATTAGAGACCTATTCTACACAGCTCCAAAAGTCCTGAAACTTCACAGAAGTCATTTTTGGGATTAATAAAAAATACTGAGCAAAGAAAATACCAGAGGGGGCCCACACCCTGGCCACGAGGGTGGGGGCGCGCCCTACCCCCTGGGCGCGCCCCCTGCCTCGTGGGCCCCCTGGCAGGCCTCCGGTGCCCATCTTCTGCTATATGAAGTCTTTCGTCCGAGAAAAAATCATAAGCAACCTTGCGGGACGAAACTCCGCCGCCGCAAGGCGGAACCAATCTAGGGCTCCGTCAGAGCTGTCCTCCCAGGGAAACTTCCCTCCGGGAGGGGGAAATCATCGCCATCGTCATCACCAACGATCCTCTCATCGGGAGGGGGTCAATCTCCATCAACATCTTCACCAGCACCATCTCCTCTAAAACCCTAGTTCATCTCTTGTATCCAATCTTTGTCCCAAAGCCTCAGATTGGTATCTATGGGTTGCTAGTAGTGTTGATTACTCCTTGTAGTTGATGCTAGTTGGTTTATTTGGTGGAAGATCATATGTTCAAATCTATTATGCATATTAATACCCCTCTGATTATGAACATGAATATGATTTGTGAGTAGTTACGTTTGTTCCTGAGGACATGGGAGAAGTCTTGCTATTAGTAGTCATGTGAATTTGGTATTCGTTCGATATTTTGATGAGATGTATGTTGTCTTTCCTCTAGTGGTGTTATGTGAACGTCGACTACATGACACTTCACCATTGTTTGGGCCTGGAGGAAGGCATTGGGAAGTAATAAGTAGATGATGGGTTCCTAGAGTGACAGAAGCTTAAACCCTAGTTTATGAGTTGCTTCGTAAGGGGCTGATTTGGATCCATATGTTTCATGCTATGGTTAGGTTTACCTTAATACTTCTTTTGTAGTTGTGGATGCTTGCAATAGAGGTTAATCATAAGTGGGATGCTTGTCCAAGTAAGGACAGCGCCCAAGCACCGGTCCACCCACATACCAAATTATCAAAGTAACGAACGCGAATCAAATGAGCATTATGAAAACTAGCTTGACGATAATTCCCATGTGTCCTCAGGAGCACTTTTCTCTATATAAGAGTTTGTCCAGGCTTGTCCTTTGCTACAAAAAGGATTGGGCCATCTTGCTGCACCTTATTTACTTTCATTACTTGTCACCCGTTACAAATTACCTTATCACAAAACTACCTGTTACCGATAATTTCAGTGCTTGTAGAGAATACCTTGCTGAAAACCGCTTATCATTTTCTTCTGCTCCTCGTTGGGTTCGACACTCTTACTTATCGAAAGGACTACGATAGATCCCCTATACTTGTGGGTCATTAGAGCCAGATGAAGGATGTCCCACATGTCAGCGAAATGAAGTTGAATTGTTTCTGGCATTACTATCAATCCCTCAGGATTTGTTTATATGTACGCATAATTTTAATGAAATTGTACTGTGATGCTATGAAGGTTTCAACTTTGGTTCCCGTGGAAAAAAAAGGTTGCAACTTAGGATTCATGTGTCCTCTTGCCTCAAGATTATCTCGTTACAACATTCCATCAAATACAAATGAAACTACCATGGCTGCTAATGCATCTCAATGGTTCGCAGATCAGCACCAATATTCACATCACAACTGAAGACAAAGTTGTGAGAAGGTGTACAAATAAAGAAATATATATAATTGATCGATGTTGTTCGTAGGCATGGCTCCATTTCCTGGTCACAGTGTTCATTGCTTGGCAGCTAGTTTCACCCAGCTCTGTAGCCAAAAAAGAGGTGTATGGAGGACACCACAATCCGATCATTTTGTGCAGCTCCACTAAAATCGAGCTGACCATCCCTGTTTGCAAAGATATCTAGTCAGTGTGATTACAATAATACTGGAACTAGATGATGAAACATAACACACATAAATAGAAGCCGATCACCTCTGCAATCTCTCTTTAGGACTAACTACTTGTTGGAGAAGATTAGGCACGGAGTTGGATGAGGAGGATAGCAAAACCAATCTCCCTTTCTGCAGCCCCACAGAAATGTAAAAACATTGCCCGTGTGACATTTTGGCGGAACTGCACAAAACACTCTTAAGAAAAAAGTGATTTGTGCAGTTCACAAAAAGGTCGCAATAGCAACGAGGTGAAATGGATAGCCCCATTTGCAAAAGGAGGTAAAAAGGAAACAATTACTGCCCAATAACACGAGTTGAAGACACATACGCCGACGAAAAAGAAGCATATTCCATGTAATAAGGGAAAGATAGCAGCATGGTGGTTTATCAAAAATGGTTTGAGGACGAGATTGCATGATGGAAAGTACGCCGACCGAGATACGTTTTAAGCAAACAACTAAAGAAGATCCACATGCAGCAACGTGGGAAGAGATGGGCAGTGGAGGAAGGTCGGAGGAAGCTATACTTGAGGGTCGTCGGGATGTTACTAGGAGGGCGCTGGCGGCCGGATCTGCCCATACTGCGGCAGCGAGCAAGTGGCGAAGGCCCTACCGCGCCGGAACATGGTCAGAGAGAACGGCAGGTACCGCAGATCAGGACGTGCTGCCTCAACACCGTCGAACGGAGAAACGATGCACATCCTCCCTTTCCGCCGGCGAACGGGATGCGGACGGATCACTGACCAATGGTGAGAGAGAGAGGCCACCGCCGCCTTGCGTGAGATGGTGTGACAAGAGACAAACCCCGGCAGGCAGGCTCCGTTGTATATAGTGCAGCGGATTTTTCCATTTTCCCCACGGCAATCGTTTTATATTCTGTATGTGCCATTGAGGAGTATATAACTTTATTTAATACTAACGCGTCAAGTCGAACTTTGTTCCGTCTAGGCGTGGTACCCGACCCTCCTTCGAGTAAACAACCGCTACACGCGTCAAATTATCACGTGGGCTGCCTTTTCGTACAGAAACGAACTCCGCCGTGTACCGGCGTGGGTGTGGCCGGGAACGAGACGTGAGTACGTGCGTCCTGCGTGCACCTCTTCTTTAGGTGCAGGTACCTGTGTGGGTGGGTGTGAGAGAGGTGGTTTGTGCGAAACAGAGGCAATGTGTCGATGATATCTCAAAAAAATGTAACATATGCAATGTGTGTGAAACAAAGTCATGGATATATCATATATAGTGGGAGCAATCCATGAGAAGAGAGTGGAGGGATCATCGACGTGAGATATCGATAGAATCGAAAACAAGGATGAAGTGTGTGGCTGCGCGATCGATAAAGAGTGCCATCGAATTTGTGTTTTCCCACGTCAAAGATACAGGGCGGCTGGCCTACTGGAATTTGAGAGGGCAGAGGTGCAGTTTTTCGCTGTGGCATGGATACCTACCTATAACATTCGACTATCGGTGTGTGTGCGGGGGGGGGGGGGGGGAGGGGCAGAGACCTACTATAGAAAGGTAGATCGACAAGTATATGTGTGGATAAGGAGAGAGACCTAGCTATGTATTGAGGGACATCGATCGGCATCCATGGATATGTGTAGCAGAGGAATAAGGTTGGGAGGAAGACAAAGGTAGAGTGTTGGAGGGTTGGTGGTGGAGTGGCGTCTCACAAATGGGGGGAGAGGCCTGCTAGACAAACGGAGGGTACGAGTGCAATATCAATAAGAGAGGGCCGGGGATGTCTGCCTGTCTATGCACTTGCGTGTGAGAGATGGGTCAGGAGGTATGCAAGGATGATGAGGGGAGACGATATGGTTGTGGTAAGCATACGTAACTACATAGGAAGATCAACCGTCGTGTGTCCGAGAAAGGGAGAGACATAACTAGTGAGGTAAGTCTATCGGTGCGTGGGGGAAAACGAATTATAGTCGACCTGGCTATATGTAGGGAGATCGGTACGTATACATGCATGCTGTGTTAGAAGCAAATAAGGTCAAGAGAGACAGACAGGGGGAGAGGGGTGCGTCTAGGAGGTGGTGCGAGAGGCCTACCATGTCGAGGGGGGAGGAGTGTGCGAGTATGAGATCGATGAAAAGAGGGGCGGGAGTGTGCACCTGCGTGGAACCGTATTGGACATAGTGGGGCATGGACAGTGAGAAGAGAAGAGGGGAAGTATGTGTTTGTGGTAGGCACACTTGGCTAGAGAGGTATATCGACCGGTGTGTGTCGGAAAGAAGGAGTCGGGGGGCCTACACACACCACGGGTGAACGACCTAAAGAGAAATAACGAACGTGCGCGATGGAGGGGACGCTGAGGGAGGGTGAGAGGGGGGGCGTGTGCATGCACGATAGAAAGTTAGCGCTAGCTAGCTACAAAGAGAAGAGGATCGTGAAGGTGTAAACGACGAACACAGATCATAATTCATTATAAAAAAGTGGATACGGATACTTGAAGAAGATATCATAATGTAGAACATTGATTATAGTTTGGGCTCATGTGTGGCTTTTGCAGCTCAGGGCTAAATACTTGTCACAATGTAGGGGGTGGGGCACTATACTTTGTGTGATAAACACGGTGTACGTAGGAACATGGTTTAGATTATCAATACATAGTTAGTACATCAAATGTACTATTATTTGGAATCAACATCAAGTGTATTCAAAAAATTGAATTTGAGTTTATATAGTACACATAGTTCATATCTATCTCTCTAGTAATCATGTGGTGTGTTGTTAAGGTAATACACGAATGATGGTTGAAGTTGGCAACAATCATGATTGTAGATTCTTATTGAAATAGAGAAACGAATTCAAATTAAGTTTGAATTGCAGCGGTAGTATAGACATTTGGAATGCACTAAAATGTTGGTATGAGCAGGTTACATGCATTATACAGCCAGCGAAAAAATTTAATTGGACATACATGGATTCATACTTGCTTTGAATAGCATTTGTATAGTAAAACGGGACAAGACTCTCTCTTTGTGTGGTGTGAATAGTTTTTTTTGTTGAGGGAAGTGCGAATTGATTTGGTACATATAAGTACAATATTAAACGTTAGGCTTGTCCCTAAAATTCAACCCGCGCCTTGTTATATCCCAAAAATTCAGATATTGTGCTCCCAAAACTGGTGCCTTCACAACCCGCGCCTTGCTATCCCGAAATTACAATGCGCGCGAAAACTCCCTCCAGCTGCCAAATCCTGACACGTGAAATCCCCCTTCTAACCCTGAGCCGAAAGGGCTGATAGTTCAAATCGATGGGGGTACTTTTGTAACACACCCTACATTTTGGACAAGCGCGTCCCTAAGTCATGGTTCCCCCTCCCATCGCCTCCTTTTCGCCATTCGAAATCCCAGGCCGCCATAACCTCTCCGCTCCAGCCGCAAAACCCCACCCTCCTCCGTCCGCCACCTCACTGCTGCCCAGCCGGAGCCTCTTCCCCGACACCATCGTCCACCGCAATAGCTCGACGTCCCTCATCCACCTCCCCGGATGAGGATCTGTCGTCCATCTCGTCGTCCCGCCAGTTCAGCCGCCCCGTCCTCCACCTCCAAGGAGCTGCTCCCGCGATCGCCTCGTCTATCGCGGCTGCTCCATCCCCACAGCGCTGCCTTAAACTGCTCCACCGGAACCGCAACATCCTCACCGACTCCTCGGACAAAGCCGAGGCCTACTCGGCGCCACCAAAGAGGTTGTACACTCATCGCATTGCACCTTCTCCTTAGCTTGACCTCCCGGCACAGATGGTGCTCCATCCCGCACCCCCATGGAGCGGCTACATCGAAGCCGGCGCCACGGGCGACATCTCCACGGTGGCTCTCCCCCAGTGTGAGGCCCCTTCGGCGGCGGCGTCCATACCAGCCGGATCTGCTACTGCTGCTCCGGCTCTCGCTCGCTCGCGGCGCTGCTGCTGCTCCGGCTCTCGCTCGCTCGCGCAGCTACTGCTGCTCTGTCTCTCGCTCGCTCGCTCGCACTGCTGCTGTTCTCCCCCTCGCTCGTGCTACTGCTCTGCTCCAATTTAGCTACACTTCAGTCGACTGAATCGACTTTTGGGTCAGTCGATTTTCAGGGGGTGGGGGGCACGCCGGAGTTAAGGAAGAACTACCCGCAGCGGGGAGGGGGCTCGCTAGAGAGGTACCCCACTATCTATCTTATGGTTCAGGGTGGGGCGGTGGTCGCTGGCGATGGGGGCGCGGTGGTGGGGCGATGGCGTGGGGATCGCCGGAGAAAAATCTCGGCGGGGGGAGGGGGCTAGAGGGCTGTCCGGCGGTGGGGAGTTGTTTCGGGGCGCGAGGCTGCGGCAGACCGGCGGTGGGGAGTTGTTTCGGGCCGAAGAGGCGGCGCGGGGGCGGCAGTTCGGCCGGTGGTGGCTGGCGGCTCAGGGGGGTGCAGGTTGAAGATGAACTGCAGGCCCTCCCTAAACTACATGTGAAGTGCCTCTCTACTACCATTGCGTTCAGTTTCGACAGTAACATTGAGATTCCACAGTAAACTTCAGTTTTGACAGTTAAGTTTAGAGTCAACAATTTTTACCTCATCTGGTGTAGTCAGGTGGTTTTTGGTGATGTAAATTTTACATCTATCACTTTCTGGTAATGTATTTTACATCATCTATTGGAGATGCTATTAGAATCCCACTTGAGATTAACGATGTCTGTCTTGTGCTGCTTCAGCCAAGACGTCTTACGGCTTACTGAAGCTGCTCCAATGACAGAACGATCCATCACAACAGATCAGTGCCCTGGAAACCGTCTACAGATTCCTCAGATCTTCCTCCACACCTCCGACGGCCACCTCTGCCTCAACTTCTTCAGCGACCAACCCAATGATGCTGAGGTCGACACGGCTATGGCAAAGAGGTTGTACACTTGTTGCATCAGTTATTACTCTACATTCATGTCAATCCATTAGGGCTGTTTTGGTTCAACGGAAAAACATAGCAATAGGAAATTTTCCTATGGCACTCTACTGTTCAATTATTCATGCATTTTGTTGAAAGGAATGGAGCAAAACATCCACCTGGACCTACTTTTAAAATCCTATGCATGAAAACAAGGCCAAGTGCATTAGTGGAAGAATAACATTCTAACTGTACACGCGTTCATATGGTTTCACTTTATTTTGGCCATGTTTCTTTGCATTCCTCTGCTCTTCCAATTCCTGTGAACCAAACACCCAAGTTGACAGAAATCCTGTGTTTACAAATGCTCTGTTTACCATGTGCATTCCTATCCTATTCCGGTGTTTTTCCTATCCCTGCATTTTTAGAATCATGCAAGCCAAATGAGCCCTTACAAAATTACTTCAGTTACAAGTAGGTGTCGAAGGAAACTTTGTGTGGTTTGTCCTGCTCCTGCCGCGACGTCGTCCACCTCACCTGAGCTGCTCCATCGACAGAAGCATCCACCAAACCAGACATCACGACTCCTAACCGTCTTTCGCCACCTCAGATCTCCTTCCCTGCCGCCGGCACCCACCGCAACGGCATCACCATCATCGACTCAGCAGATGAACCTGGGGAGTACACGGGTCCACAAGAGAGGTCGCGCTCTTTTGTTTCTGCTTATGTTATGCATTGTTTAAATTACCTGCTACTTTATCATCCTGTTCACCTCTTAGACTCCAAGTCAGGTCTGAATTAATGTTCAAACTTGAGTTCTAAATTAGTTGTGGGGCACATATCGAGGCAGCAATGAATAGTATCTCTGTCTAATATCTGGTTCACCTAGGGTATGCCTATGTTGTTCATCTTGGGTGGGAAACAAATAGTAAAGCAATCATCATCTGTCTTTTTATTAAATTAAAGCAATCATCAGCCTGCTATCATTATTTTTGGATCCATCCACTGGTTGTTACCATCACTCTAGATTTCTGCATGCTCTCCTTACATAATCTCACCATATTTTTTTCGTATGCATGTCAGATATTGTACACAGTCATGCTGAACATGTAGAGAAAAAGAGAAGAGTTTTGCGCGGCAATACAATGTCATGCAGACATCGCTCCATGGTGGGTTCAATGGCAAACCCTCCCCCCTCTCCAGATTGTAATCCAGAGGAAGATATCTGTTCTGAGGCGGATTCAGACGCAGCTGACCACTCCTATTTACCCCCAAGGTGTTTGCTCTACCTTGGCATGATGATGTTAGTCATATCATGCATATGTTGCCTTGCAGTGCCTACTTTTGACATCATATATGTCATCTGCTTAGTTTAGACATGTTCTGTAATGCCACCTGTTTAGTTTCTATATCATATATGGGAATTATGCAGTCTCATGTCTTTTAGCCAGCCATAATATATGTGAAATGTGCAATGCCATCCTGTTTAACCAGGCATCATATATTTGAATGATATCTTGCCCATCCTTTTCTTCATTACATTTCCATTTGTCAACAATGTTTGTACATTAAACTACTCTTCCTGTGAATCAGCCATTTGGGCGGGAGATGGAAAAATCTGGAGTGAAAACAAGGCCTTCAGAGCAGATAGTGCTACCTGTCGAAGCAGATCTCTTGTTGGGTCCCGATAGCTCCTTAGAGATGGATTCAAAGACAGATGGCCAGTCCTATTCCCCCACCGAGGTGTATGCTCTAACTTGGCACGGTTATACTGCTCATATCATGCATATGGTGTCTTGCATTGCATACTTTAGACATCATATACACAATATTCAACACCATGTTCTTAGTTTAGACATCATATATGCGAATGCCCTCTGTTTAGCATATAAATCACATATGTGAATTAAATCATGTGATCCTGATTACTTAGATAACATGTATGTGAATTATGTCATGCGATCATGTTTAGTTATTCATCATACCTTTGAATTATGTTATGCTATGCTATCTAGTTTAGTTAGACATCATATATGTGAAATTATGTCATGCTATCTGTTTTAGTTAAACAATATACATGTCAACTATTTCATGCCCTCTTTTTTCCACACTATCTATTGCATCTGTCTCTCATACAATGTCTGTACATTCAACTATGTTTCCTGTTTATCAGCCATTTGAATTGGAGCGGGCGATGCCAGTATCTAGCGGAGTAAAAACACGGTCTTCAAATAAAAACAGTGCTACCTCTTGGTGGAGATAGCACCCCGGTTGTACATGCACGAGAACCAGCCCTACCACACATAACCCAGACTCTCGCAGATTGTACCCCTACTGCGATGGACAGAGAACCAGCTTCACCCAATCTAACCCCAACCCCAGCAGATAGTAACCCAGTTCCTGTTGACACAACACCATCTCCACCACAGAGCTCCCAAACAAGAGCAGTTAGTAAGGCAGCTCCAGTGCCCAAAGGGCCAGTACTACCACGGGAACCCCAACTCCACCAGTTAGTACGCCTATTCCTGTGGAGGAAGCACAACCAGCCAGTCGTAGTTTAGCATCTATCGCATTTGATGTTGTTAAATCCTATGTGCGTATCTTCCCATCATGGAAATATTATACTGAAGATGAAGGAAAATGCCAGTTGCAGGTGTTTGTCCAGGAGTTATGTGTAAGTAATGTTATTCATGGCAATTACTTTGCTTTGTCCCATACATTCTACCTCCATGATGGTTATAATACAACAAATTTTCCCATTTTTCTCTATAGAGAAGGACCGATTTGGAAACTCAGGATGAGGTAACCTGTGCTAATACCTCTGCTATCTTCAAGAATGCTTAGTGACAGTAGCGGAATTACCTGAAGAAAACGTACTTCACTGGCAAAGAAACTAGTCAAATTCCCTTACGTTCTCCTGAGACACATTTACTGGACGATGACTGGGAACGCCTTGTTCTGTACTGGTCCCGAACCAAGAATGTGGTAAGGTCTATGAGCTCATTTTCTATTTTAAGTACTATATTCTTGCGTCTTACTGTACTCTGTTCATGTAGAACAAGTGCTTAAACCTGAAGAACAACTGTTCTAATTTAAGATTCCATTGCTATCGTGCATACTACTTTGCTCTTGTATCACTGTATTTTCTCATACAAACTTATTTTTAAATTGAAGGATCCAATCGAAACTCCAATGGCACAGCAGGTATGTTCACGCATGTTTCTTTAACAGGTTTGCTCTTATCAATAGCTCTGTTGATTTCAATTTCAATTGTGTATACAGTTGACTTCTCATATCATGCACATTACTAGCATCACAACAGAGCCAATAGTGTTGTTGTACATGTAGACCCGTGGTACCCATCTGAAATCTTGTTGTGCCGTGTAGTTTCCCACGCTTTGTATTCTTTCACTGCTGCTTTGTCTTGAACTGATATGATTTGAACCGTGTCTCTATTTTGATTTGGCAAGACAATGCAGTGACCATAGGACATAGATATATGTTTGTTTGATGCTTTTATTATGTACTACTTGGCAATAGAAGACTTGGTAGTTTAATCTGTCCACCTTACTAATGAACTGGTTCACCGAAATGAGTTTCATATACTAGTACATGCTAAACCTGTTATGTGTCTGCTTGTTTCTTCTTTTAGAATGCTGACAGAATATTGGGGAAGAGTGCCTTATTAAGCAATGGTAAAGGAAGTAATGCAGATAAGGTTCAGGATAGTGAGACATCCTTGTTGGTCTCCAACAAAGCTGATAAAACAGCTAAGGAAACTATCTTGAAGACAGTGAGACAACCCCAAAGTCCTGTCTTGGTTTAGTGTTCGAGTTACTGGCCACTACCGCTTGCACAAGCTATTCAAACTCACTGTCTGAATCAGTTCGGTTTCTTGAGTCTCAACTACAAGCTGAAAGACATCGATCAGCTGTGCTGCAACAAGAAGCGGAAGGACTGCGGAAGTCCCTGGAGCATTCAGATGCATACTTTCTGGTGCAACAACAAGCGTTGGAGGATTTTGGCGCCAAACAGGACAAAGCTAATAAGATTGCTAAGCTTATTGCCAGCATGGTGGATACCCAGGATAACATTTCTTGAGCTCTTTTGAAGTTGTTTCAGTTATGGACTTGTTTTGTTGCCGCGTTTATTTGCACTGGTGGCCAATTTAGACACCCAGTGTATGTAATATGCTGCTTTGTTCCCTATATTTGCACTGGTGGCAAACTTTGATGCCCAGTGGATGTAATATGTGTAATAGTCGTAATAGCCTAGCGTTAGTTCCTTGCTTATTTATTTCCTTATTGTCTTGTTTAGTTGTTTGCTTGTAGTCACTGTAGTTCTTTTTCCGCGTTTTTCTAGTGGCCACAATAAACTAGGCCACAATAACCATGGCAACACATAGACTGTTGTGACCATGGTCCTGCTACCTGCGTAGTGACCATGGCCCTCCACGGGCCGTAGGATCCATGGGCCTTCCACGAGTCGTAGGATCCATGGGCCTTCTACGGGCCATAGGATCCATGAGCCTTCTATGGGCCGTCTCATCTATGGGCCTTCTACGGGTCGTATAATCGTTTCGCCAATCATGGGCCGTACTATTCGTGGACCAATGATGTACCGCAAAATGGGTCGTAAACGGGCTAGAGTGGAAATCGTCTGTTTTATGGCCCGACATAACGGGCCGTTAATAGGCCGTAATTGATGATGCTACGGAAACAACCCAATGTGTTAATGGGCCACAAGCAGGCCGACTGTAACCACAGGCTGAATTTGGCCCACAAGCTGAATAGGCCAGTAACGGACCGTAAGTAATCGAATTCTGGAAATGAGCCCAAGAATAAATGGGCCCTTAGAAGGCCGAAAGTTAACACGGGCTGGAAACAGCCGATGGACTAATGGGTTGTTAATGGGTATAAAGCGATAGACTTTTCATTACGGGTCAGTTTCACAACGGACCATTAATGGGCCTATATTTACAAAGGGCCTCATATGGGCAGAAAGACGTCATGGGCCAGACATGGGCCAGAAGTTACAACGGGCTGGAATCATACTGGACGGCCCAGATGACGCTACTGGGCCTAATTCGGGTAAGCCGTAACGGGTCGTGACCTAGCGGGCCGTATATGGGCTATATGCTAACACGCCGTTAACAGGCTTTCCATGGGCCGGCCCACTACCTCTTTGACCAAGTCAAACGGGCCGGCCTTTTCACCGGAATGTGCCTCTGTTGGGCCGTGCCACGTGTCGATGTATCATAGGCGCCTCCTGTCCAGTGAGTGGATGACATCTGTCCCAGCGGTGAGCCAACACGTGTTTCCTCCGGCCAATGAGAATTTTACACGTGGAAAATCCCCATTGGCCCGGGCTGTTAATGGGTTATCGGATCCAAAACCGGACCCGATAGCTTAACGGCGACCCATTATGGTGGATGCCACACCCTTGACGAAAGCACTTCCATGACGCACCATTTATCGTCATGGAAATGGACACTTCCGTGATGATAATTTTGTTAATGTCATGGAACACTTCTACGATAGCACAGGTATTACTATCTTGATTGCCATAAAATCGTCATGGATGTACATGCATGACAGAAAGCGTGACCTACTATGACAAACACGTATCATCACGGAGGTGTATTTTTTTGTAGTGGTAACAGTAGCACCGCGAAAGTAACTTAGCAAAGATCAATGTGTGAAAAGCTCGTAGGCAATGGATCGACAATGATAATTGTGTCGAATGATATTCATCGTCTAGCAGTCATAACCGAGGGTGACACAGAACTTGCTCCAATTCATCAATATAATGTAGGCATGTATTCCGTATATAGTCATACGTGCTTATGGAAAAGAACTTGCATGACATCTTTTGTCCTACCCTCCCGTGGCAGCGGGGTCCTAATGGAAACTAAGAGATATTAAGGCCTCCTTTTAATAGAGAACCGGACCAAAGCATTAGCACTTAGTGAATACATGAACTCCACAAATTACGGTAATCATCGAAAAGAATCCCAATTATTATCACCTTGGGGTATGCGGATCATAATTCGTAATAGGTGTCTACAACTTGCAATATAGGATCAAGAACACAAATATATTCATGAAAACATAATAGGTTCAGATCTGGAATCATGGCACTCGGGCCCTAGTGACAAGCATTAAGCATAGCAAAGTCATAGCAACATCAATCTCAGAACATAGTGGATACTAGGGATCAAACCCTAACAAAACTAACTGGATTACATGATAAATTTCATCCAACCCATCACCGTCCAGCAAGCCTACGATGGAATTACTCACTCCCGGCGGTGAGTATCATGAAATTGGTGATGGAGGAAGGTTGGTGACGATGATGACGATGAATCCCCCCTCTCCGGAGCCCCGAACGGACTCCAGATCATCCCTGCCAATGAAGAACAGGAGGCGGCGGTGGCTTCGTATCATAAAACGCGATGAATCCTTCTCTCTGATTTTTTTCTCTCCATGGATGTGATTATATAGCATTGGAATTAGGGTCGGAGGAGGTCCAGGGGCCCACATGCCTGCAGCGCGCGCCCCCAAGGCTTGTGGCCTCTGGATGGCCCCCCTCTGGTTGATTTCTTTCGCCAATATTTTATATATATTCCATAAATAATCTCTGTAAATTTTCAGGTCAATCCGAGAACTTTTATTTGTGCACAAAAATAACACCAAGGCAATTCTGCTGAAAACAGCGTCAGTACGGGTTAGTTCCATTCAAATCATGCAAATTAGTGTTCAAAATGAAGGAAATATGCCCTAGAGGCAATAATAAAGTTATTATTTATATTTCCTTATTCGTGATAAAGGTTTATTATTTATGCTAGAATTGTATTGATCGGAAACCTAAATACATGTGTGAATACATAAACAAACACCGTGTCCCTAGTGAGCCTCTATTTGACTAGCTCGTTGAACAAAGATGGTTAAGGTTTCCTAACCATGGATATGAGTTGTCATTTGATAACGGGATCACATCATTAGGAGAATTATGTGATGGACAAGACCCATCTGTTAGCTTAGCATTATGATTGTTCAGTTTTATTGCTATTGCTTTCTTCATGTCAAATACATATTCCTTCGACTATGAGATTATGCAACTCCCGGATACCGGAGGAATGCTTTGAGTGCTATCAAACGTCACAACGTAATTGGGCGATTATAAAGATGCTCTACAAGTATCTCCGAAGGTGTTTGTTGAGTTGGCATAGATCGAGATTAGGATTTGTCACTCCGAGTATCGGAGAGGTATCTCTGGGCCCTCTCGGTAATACACATCATAAGCTTACAAGCAAACAACTAAGGAGTTAGTCGCGAGGTGATGTATCACAGAACGACTAAAGAGACTTGCCGGTAACGAGATTGAACTAGGTATGAAGATACCGACGATCGGATCTCGGGCAAGTAACATACCGATCGACAAAGGGAATTACGTATGTTGTCATAACGGTTCGACCGATAAAGATCTTAGTAGAATATGAGGATCCAATATGGGCATCCAGGTTCCGCTATTGGTTATTGACCGGAGAGGTGTCTCGGTCATGTTTACATAGTTCTCGAACCCGTAGGGTCCGCACGCTTAACGTTCGATGATGATATAGTATTATATGAGTTATGTGATTTGGTGACCGAATGTTGTTTGGAGTCTTGGATGAGATCACGGACATGACGAGGAGTCTCGAAATGGTCAAGAGGTAAAGATTGATATATAGGACGATGGTATTTACCGGACGTGTTCTGGAGGGTACCGGGTACATATCGGATCACCAGAAAGGGTTCCCGGCACCCCCGGCAAAAGATATGGGCCTTATGGGCCAAGAGGGGAAACTCACCAGCCACAAGGGGCTAGTGCACCCCCCATATGGGCCGGCCAAGGTGGAGAAGGAAAGGGGAAGGAGGAAAGGAAAGAAAGGGAATAGGATTCCCCCTCTTTCCTTCCGCCCTCCGATATATATATGGCGGGGGGCGGCGGCTTGGGAGGAGCCCAAGTAGGATTCAGTCCTACTTGGGGCGCCTCCTAGCCTCTCCCCTCCCCCTCCCACCTAGCACACACCAGACAATTGTTTAGCCGTGTGCGGAGCCCCCCTCCACCGTTTACACCCCGTCATATTTTCGTAGTGCTTAGGCGAAGTCCTGCAAGGATCACTTCACCATCACCGTCACCACGCCGTCGTGCTGACGGAACTCATCTACTACCTCGACATCTTACTGAATCAAGAAGAAGAGGGACGTCACCGTGCTGAACGTGTGCAGAACGTGGAGGTGCCGTGCGTTCGGTACTTGATCGTTTGAAGCGCGAAGAAGTTTGATTACATCAACCGCGTTGAGAAACGCTTCCACTGACGGTCTACGAGGGTACGTAGACACACTCCCCCTCATTGCTATGCATCTTCATGGATAGATCATTGCGCGTGCGTAGATTTTGTTTTGTTTTCCATGCAACATTTCCCAACACAAAACAAGGGCAAAAAGTTTGGAAAAGTAGATACAATGGAGACGTATCAATCTTCACGAAGTAGGCGATCTCCTTGCCCTTACAAACTTCTTGCTTCAACTCCACATCATGATGGAGGCTCCCAAGTGACACCTAACAAATCTAGGAGACACCACTCTCCAAAAGGTAATACATGGTGTGTTGATGATAAACTCCTTAGTCTTGTGCTTCAAATGATAGTCTCCCCAACACTCAACTCTCTCTCTCTCTCTCAGATTTGGCTATGGTGGAAGAGTGATTTGAGTGCAAAGCAACTTGGGGAAGGCTAGAAATCAAGGTTCAAATGGTGGGAATGAAATTTCTTGATCTCAACACATGAGTAGGTGGTTCTCTCTCAGAAAATGTATGGTGAAAGTGTAGGCACGTTCTGATGGCTCTCACAAATGAAGAAGGGGGTGGAGGGGTATATATAGCCTCCACACAATATCCAACCGTTACACACATTTGACTCATCTCGGTGAGACCGAATGGTTAAAATCGGTGGCACTGATCTGTTCAAAAATGTGAATGTTGAGAATCTCGGTGGGACCGACTCGAACAACTCGGTGGGACCGATGTGCTAGGGCTTAGGGAAAACATCATCTCGGTGGTGCCGATTGCATCAACTCGGTGAGACCGAAGTGAAGCAATAAGCAATAGAGAATCTGTCAAGCCAACTCAGTGAGACCGACTGTATAACTCAGTGAGGCCGAAATAAATGTAACAAGTCACAGAGCGCTGGCAAGGCCATCTCGGTGAGACCGAGATCCGTATCAGTGAGACCGAGCTGTTAGGGTTTCTGGTAGTGGCTATGCCATATGAACTCGGTGGCTTCAGATAGAAAGAATCGATGGGGCCGACTTGGAGTTTAGGTTTTGGACATATTTGGATGGAGAAAGTGGCTGAGGGTTTTGGAGCAATATCACTAAGCATTTGAGCAAGTAGACCATTAAGCAACACCTCATCCCCTTTTAATATTATTGACTTTCCTATGGACTCAATGTGATCTTGGATTACTAAAATAAAGATGAAGAGTCTTGAGCTTTTGCTGGTCTTTGTCCTTAGCATTTTGAGGGGTCCACATCTCTAGTCCATGTCATGCCAATCATTGAACATCGTGAAGTATTTATCTTGAAAGGACATTAGTTCAATGAGCTATACGTTGTTATGAATTACCAAAACCACATAGGGATTAGTTGCACTTTCACTCACCCGCAACATTCCATTGCATCCGTTGCAGCACCGCTCCTAGCAGCAGCTTTGACGCTCCTCGCAACATCGCCGATGGCACATCACCATCGGCCATGCAGCAACGGATACTTTCGGCGAGCACCTCGCAGCACCGGCGCTCCTGTCGGCGAGTGCCTCACAAAACCTGATGCTTCTGGCGAGCGGCCTCATAGAATCAGATGCTTCTGGCGAGCAGCCTCGTAGCACTGGCGCTCCCGCCGGTGAGCGCCTCGCACCACCAGATGCTTCTGACGAGCGGCCTCAGAGCATGACAGGTCATAGCTTCGCCAACAATCATTGCAACAAGCGGTAGTGGCTTGGTAGCAGCGATGCTGCCTGTGGCAGCACCGGCGAGCCCCTCACGCATGACGATGTCGGGGCTAGGAGCATTGGTGCTCCACCGGCGGGTGCTCTTGTAGCTCCAGGTATGCAACAGCGGGGCGGAGGCGAAGTGGCTGTCGAGATGGGTAGTAGAGGCGTAGTGACGGTGGTAGCGAAAGAGACAGTGCGCAATGGTGAGAGGGTAAGAGAGAGGGCGTGCTTGGATGAGGAAAATCCGAAGAGGAAAGGGCAAGTGAGGAGATACGGAAGCGGCGGACATGGCCCAGGGATCGTTGCGTTTACAGCCGGATGAATCTAATCAATTCCCCTAAAAATTGCAAAATATCTCTTTTTATGATTGTTGGTACATTTATTATTATATATTTGAACTAGCTAAGGGTAGAGGTACCCTAATATCCATCAATTTGCACCCCGGCTTCACATCCCTTTACCTTTTTTTGCATCAACGGTGCTACTAGTCAAATTATCCGGGTTTCTCGGCCTTAGAGCAACTCTAGCAGACCCCGCAAAACGCCCGGCCCACAAAAATTCCGGCGAGTATGCGGGCTCGGGCCAATTTTGCGGCCAGAACAGAGCCCGCATACTCGCCCGGCCCGCAATTTTTTTGCCGCAGCCCGCAAACCGCATGCCCCGAGCACTATAAGTGCGGTTCCGCGACCCTTTTGCGGGTCCAAACCCTATCCCCCCGCCGCCGCGAGCCACCCGATCCCCCTTTCTCCTCTCCCAATTTCTCGCCGCCGGCGACCCTCCGCCCCGCCTCCAGCCGCCATGTGGGGGCGAATGTGGAGCTCCGGACGCGGCTCCGACAGCAGATCCGGCCTTGAGAGGGACCCGGAGTGCGAGCGCCGCGTCTGGTCCGACAGCGCGAGGAAGCGCGGCGCGCGGAAGTGGACCAACCGCGGGCTTTCGCCGCCGGCGAGCTTCGACCGCCGGCACGCGTCGATCTCCTCCGCGCGCTCTTCGTACGCCGGATCCTCCTCCTCCTCCGCCGCGGGCTTCCTCCCTGTGAAGAGGGAGTGGTCGGACGAGGAGGAGGAGCCGGAGCCGCCGGCGCCGTTCGCTCGGCCGGTGAAGGAGGAGCCCGAAGAGCCCGCTCCGCTCGGCCGCCGCGGAGTCGTCGGGCCCGAGGACTACGTCGCGGAGTTCGACGCCGTCGCCGCCGCCATCGCCGAGCGGAGCGTGCGCGAGGAGGAGGAGCGCCGGCGCCACGCCGAGGAGCTCGAAGCCCTCAAGTGGCGGCAGGCGGTCGCCGACAACGTTGCCGCCAACGAGAAGGCTGACGAGTGGCGCCGCATCCGCGCGGAGCAGGCGGAGAAGTACGTCGATCTCTGCAGCTCCGGCGAGGAGGATTGAGCGTCCGGCTCCTCCACGGTGTCGTCCAGTTGCCGCTACCTCGCCGCCGTCAGATCCGGACCCCTAGTATTAGTTTAACGTAGTATGTAGTATAACTATGCTTGTAGTTTGTGATGAACTATGTAGTATGCGATGAACAATGTAGTATGCGATGAACAATGTAGTATGTGATGAACTATGTTTGTGCAATTTATTCCGTGAAAGTATTTTTTCAAATTATGCAAGTTTAGATACGGGTTCTACTCGGCCGCGTATGTTTTTGACCCACAAAAGCGATTTTCGTGAACCCGCAAACGCGTTTTGCGGGTCTTATTTTTGCGGGTCCGTTAGAGTTGCTCTTAGAATCGTCGTTATCCCCGCGTTCATGCGCGGAAGACACGGACGAAGGCATGTAGCCCAAGCCCATCATGGGATCTTGCCCAGCCCATCATCGTGTTCGACTTGTCGCCATTTGCCATTTCCAGGAGAAAATATCCCCAAATCCCTAGCTAAACCCTCGTCGGCTCGCCGTGGTGCTCCGTGGCCGCCATGGCGCTCTCGAAGCCCCTCTTCTCCCGCCTCCTTCCCTTCTCCCTCCGCCTCCCCGTCCGCCCCCAGCACCGTCTCCTCTGCCTCGCCACCCCCACCGATCTCCCGGATGCTCCCACCGACGCCTCCGCCGAGCGCCGCCGCCGCAAGCGCCGCCTCCGCGTGGAGCCGCCGTCCTCCCGCGGCCCGACCCCCCAGCGCACCCCTGGAGGGCCCCGCCCCTCGTCTAACCCCAACGCTCTCAAGCTCCCCGAGCCAGCGTCGGTCCTCTCCGGCAAGCGCCTCGATCTCCATCGCCGCATCCTCACGCTCGTCCGCGAGAACGACCTCGACGAGGCGGCGCTCCTCACCCGCCACTCCATCTACTCCAACTGCCGCCCCACCGTATTCACCTGCAACACAGTACTAGCGGCGCTCCTCCGCCAGGCGCGCTACGCGGATCTCCTCTCCCTGCACCGCTTCGTCACCCAGGCCTCCGTCGCGCCCACCGTCGCCACCCACAACCTCCTCCTTCAGGCCTACTGCGACTGCCGTCGCCCTGAAACCGCGCTGGAGCACTTCCGTCTCCTACTCAAGGACGACTCCCCTGTCCTCCCATCCCCCACCACATATCGCATCCTTGCCCGATCCCTCGCCGAGAACGGCAAGCTCGATCTGGCGCTCGAGCTCAAGGACGGCATGCTCGAGCGTGGCCTTATCGCCCCCGACCCCCAGGTCTATGCGTTTGTCATGGGTGGTTTTGTCAACGCCGGGGATGGTGACACGGCGGTCTCACTGTACGAGGAGCTTAAGGAGAAGCTTGGTGGCGGGCTGATCCTTGATGGTGTGGTGTACGGGAACCTTATGAAGGGCTACTTTCTAAAGGGTATGGAGAAGGAGGCCATGGATTGCTACACCGAGGTGCTTGGAGAGGGATCCAAGGTGAGATTTGAGGCTGTTAGCTACAACATGGTGCTTGATGCGCTTGGTAGGAATGGGAGGTTAGATGATGCAGTCGAGTTGTTTGATAGGATGTGCAAAGAGCATGACCCGCCCAGGAGGATTGCTGTGAATCTTGGTAGTTTTAATGTGATGGTTGATGCGTACTGCCGTGTGGAAAGATTCCAGGACGCAATTGAGGTGTTTGGCAAAATGGGTGACAAGAGCTGCACACCAGATGCACTCTCATACAATAGTCTGATTGACTGGCTGGGGAAGAATGAACTTGTTGGTGAGGCAGAAGGACTGTACAAGGAGATGGGGGAGCGTGGTATTAATCCTGACGAATACACTTATGTCTTGCTCATTGAGTCCTGCTTCAGGGTTGATAATGTGGATGACGCCGTTTGTTACTTCAATAAGATGTTTGATGTTGGTCTCAGGCCCAATGCCAATGCCTTTAACAAAGTCATAAGTGGCCTGGTGAAGGTTGATAGGATTGACGAGGCACAGGGGTTCTTTGATCTGATGCCCGAAAAGGAGGTCAAGCCAAACATTGCTAGCTATGAATCACTGTTGAGAGCATACATCAATGTTGCAAGGTTGGATGATGCAATTAAGATGGCCAAGGGTATTCTTTTGGATGAGAGTATTGTGTTTACTGATGAATTGAAGGCACTTCTAGATGGGGCATTGCAGAAAGAGGGGAGAAACGGGGATATGACAAAGTTGTATGAGGATGTTGAGACGGAGAAAGCAGAGGCTGCAGCACGTGCAGCTGAAGAGAAGGCTAGAGCAGAGGCTCTTGCTAAAGAAGAAGAGGAGAAGAAGAAGGCTGAGGCTAAGACTAAGGAGGAATCTGCTGCCAGAGCAAGTAGAGCAGCTATTGACGCGGTGCTGGGTCGCAAGAGCGGAGCAGAAAATGGTGAATCGTCTCAAGAAATGAGTGTTGAGGAGGCACAGGTTGTTGAATCTCACAGTGACGCTGTTGGTGCTGCAGAACAGAATGAAGGTGATGACCAGAAGAAAGAGTCTGTTGATGCAACGTCGCAGGTCATAGCTTCATCATCTTAGAGGTTCTTTGTGCCTCAGTTAATGATTTTAGTTTCATTCCAATAGTACAATATGATTAGAAGAGCTTACGTTATGAGAATGGTTAATGATTAGTTTCATTCCAATAGTACATCTAGTGATGCTTATGTTCATGGTTTGAATGGAATTTACATGTTATGAGAGCTCCCAGTGATTGTATGCGGGAACCATTTTGTACCACATCTCTTATTTCGGAGATAGTACAGATTTCTATGCCCCTGAAATCACTCAATTTATTATGTCATATGATCACAGACTAGATAAATTCTCCTTTTTACACTCTTTCTCCTGCAAGTGTAAAGTGACCAGCTTTTCATTTACTTAAGTATTGCTTATAATAAGATCCATAAGAGATGACTGATATTGCACTAGTAATTCTTCTTTCACCTTTTCTTATTTGCCCTTGTACATTTTGTAAAGTATACTAGGTAAGTGCCCGTGCGTTGCAACGGGGAAACACTCTTGTATGCATGGGTGATATATTTAGGTGATACTATCAAGAATCAACTCAACCAAAAACTTCATTTAGCTTTACCATCATGTAAGTGCAATTTGCTCATTTCCCAATTGAACCTAGGTAATTACCTTCAACTGGAAAATATGCGACTTACCTTCAAAATTGAGTTTTACCATCATGTAAATGCAATTTGCTCATTTCCCAATTGAACCTAGGTAATTACCTTCAACTGGACAATATGGGACTTACCTTCAAAATTGAGCTGTGTAAATGCAATTTGCTCAATTCCCAATTCAACCTAGGTAATTACCTTCAAATTTGGTCAGCTGGACCATGTGTTAATTACATTCAAAATTTCTTGACCACCTATATGGAGCCGTTACATCCATGAACTAATAAGGTATAGAAAACAAAAACAGATCATGATGCTACTTGTTAGTCAAGCATACTGACAAGTACTCCCTAGCTTCTTTGGCAGTATTCGGTCACAGTCAAACCTCTGACATGTGGGAAATGTAACAGATGGGATGGTAAAGTAACTTCATTAAGTTAGTTGATTGGTTACCTCACGGATAAGCAAGGGAACTTGCAGCTGTACTGCTGTAGCATCTCACCCTCCAATTCTGAAGACTGTAAAACACAGAAGTGAACTCCTCTGGCCCTAAACAAATCAAAGGTAATGTATTTAAAGTTGGGAGGTTAGGTAAAAAGGTACTCCCTCCGTTCCTAAATTATGAGTCTTTTTAGAGATTTTAATATAGACTACATATGGATGTACATAGACATATTTTAGAGTGTAGATTCACTCGTTTTGCTCCGTATGTAGTTCATATTGGAATCTCTAAAAAGACTTATATTTAGGAACGGAGGGAGTATAGAAGATAAGATAAAAATATCAGATATGGAAAACAGTGCATGTATACTTCATACTTTAATAAACAAGTAAAACCAAAATACGAATGGCAGATAATTCTACGTAGCAAGCTACAAACACGAAGGGCTGATTAAGATCATTTCATGTAATAAATATTGAGCGAAATTCCAAGGCATAAACCACAAAATTATTGCACCGTGATGGATCACACAACAAAACACTAAGAAAGAATTCCTTATTTAACACACTTTTAAAATTGGATTCCCTATTTAACACTCACAAAGTATTTCTTCCTTATCTATCATTGACTCTAAATTTTGTTCCCAATATAACTCTTCCTTCAATTTTTTGAGCTAACAGTGTTAAATGGCGCTTGAAATGACAATACTACCCTTGGAAATACTGTTCTGTTGTGTTGGTAATGATCGGAGGGCTGCACACGTACCTGCAAAAGCTAGCTGCTTGATTGATCTTGCTTCGCAATAGTGCACGCAGTCTGGTTGTACGTGACGCGCGTACATGTGAAAGGCTAGCTTGCTGGATCGATCAACTCCGCTCTCTCGGCGGAACGAACTTAAACACAACGTGCTCCGCAGTCTGCTAACTCCAACTTGCATACAGATTACAGAACACTTCTCCTCATCGCCTTGCCCATGTACCACCAGCGTTTAAGTCGCTGGTGAGCCACCGAACGATGAGCCTGGCCTATCATGTAAGCTTAGGCAAATTATTTTTGGCACAACCTTTTGGCCACACCGACTTATGTTATCCCATTAAATATGACACATAAATACAAGGGCAGATTGGTTAGATGTATGAGGGCAAAATTGTCATTTCATACACCATTTAATACTGTTAGCTCAAATATCGAACGCAAGTGTTATATTGGAAACAAAATTTAGAGTTGATATTATATAGAAAAGAAATATTTTTCCGGTGTTAAATAGGGCATCCAATTTTAAGATAGTATTAAATAAGGAATTCTCTCAAACACTAATTGGTTTTATCCCGCTAAATATTGCCAACAAACCGCAGTTTCACCACAACAGAAACTACCTCCAGTTTTGTTGAAGGACAATTACGAAAAGTATCTAAAGCTTTCAAGGCTAACCTTCTGCCAAAATAACATCGGCCAAGTGTACATATGGATTTATCGAAGCAGTCGTCAAAATACTCAAAAGAAAAAGGAACGTCAGCTCATTAAGTGTGAACACTTTTTGGGTGTTGCAGTTTCTCCTAAACCATGAGAAACATTGTCTTAATTGGGCAGTTGCACATGGTCGTAAGACAATTTTATCCAAGGTACTCATACACTGGGCGTTCACTTTGCTCCAGCTCTATTTGGATTTGTGCTAGTTCTTAAGTTACAGTTAATTCGGGACCGAGGTAGTAGTTAGCAGAGATGCACACCAACCAATACCCTTGCCTGGACGATTGTGCCTAGGCTAAAGATGGTTGCTATAATGGCCAACTGCTGGCTATATGATATTACCATGTCATATATGGTTATCATTTGTAGTCACTTATACAATAAGATTAGCTATAAGGTTGGCTGTAAGAATACTACTTTTCTACACCTTCTCTCTATCTCTTTCCTCATATTTATTATATCTACTTAGGAGCGTGCATATAGCTAGACTCTTGCATGAGAGCCCACTCCCCTCACTTTTTCATATCTCTCTCCTTCATATAGGCAAAATTGCCATGTAAGCAAGCTATAAGGGACGAGGATTTGTAGCTCTCGGGTGCTCCGCACCCCTATACGAACAATTCGTTCAAAAAATACCGAGAAATTTGAAAAAAAAATCTGGGATTTTGGGATATCAAACGTGGGTTCCCGATGTACTCTCGTCTGAAATTCTGTGAAAAAATACCAGGAAACGCATTCATGGCAAAAAAGACAAAAACTTCCTATGTATAGCAAAACACTGTTTGGGTGGATTTTTGTTCGGACAATAATTCCTTCGCCACGGATACGTTTTTTGGTATTTTTCCACGAAATTTCACACGGAAGTAGATTGGGAAACCAGGTTTGATATCCCAAAATTTTAGATTTTTTGGGTATTTTTTATGATTATTTTTCGTATAGGGGTGTGGAGCACCCATGTGCTCCTGTGTATTTTCCAGCTATAAGCCACTATTGTACTTACTCTAAGTGGCATAGGCTTGAATGGAGCATCCTTGTCCAGAGAGTTATTTCAGAAATATGAAATTTATGGGTGCAGATATTTACCCTGTATCGGCCTTCATTGGTGGAGTGGCCTCTCGGGTTAGTCAAGATACCGTTAAAAAAGAAAGGAATTAGTCAAGATTTCTATGCTTTTAGACTGAGATTCACCTTGTATATCTTAGTGCACCTCCTCCCAGGAAAGTCGTGCTTTATCCTTGGGGGAGACGGACCTTAGGAAGAGATTAAAACGGAGGGTGATCTCCTTATCGGTCATCGAGAGAGCTAAAAAATGCCAGTGTGCTAAAATGACAAATCTGAAGGAGGGTGATGCCAAAACCAAATTTTTTCACCGGAAAATTAATGCAAGACGCCAGAAAAATTACATCCACTGGCTCAAACACAACCAAGGGTGGATCATCTAGCATGAGAAAAAAGTGGAGCTCATTTTTGATCATTGTAGAGAGGTGCTGGAAAAAGGGGAGCTTGGTCCCTGGACCTAAACTGAGATGAACTAAACTTTGAGACTCATGACCTGTCAGAGCTGGAGAACCCCATCAACGAAGAGGAGATGAAAGCGGCGATCAATGACTTGCCTTCTGACAAGGCTCCGGGCCCGGACGGCTTCATCGGTCTTTTCTTCAGAAAATGTAGGCAAAAAGTAAAGGGGGATGTGATGCGTGTGATCCGACTCTTCGAGGACCTTCATGGTACTAATCTCCATTGGTTGATTTCGGCCAACGTGGTGCTTTTGCTGAAGATGGGCGCGGAGGGAATCTCAGATTATAGGCCAATTAGTCAAAGATCATTGCAAAAATCCTTGCAAACAGGTTGCGTCATCACATGAATGACCTTGTCTCCAATGCGCAAAGTGCCTTCATCAGGAGAAGGAGCATCCACGACAACTTCATGTATATCAGAAACCTTGCTCGTAGACTGCACAAGAGTAAAACTCCTGTCACTCCTATTCAAGTTGGACATCCGTAAAGCCTTCGATTCGGTCAAATGGGAATACATCATCGACCTTCAAAAGAGAGGATTCCTCGCTAAGTTCAGAAATAGGATCACTGCCCTGCTATGCACCTCTTCTTCTAGGTTCCTTCTAAATGGGGTGCCGGGGTCTCCGATCAAGCATGTCTGTATTCTTCGACAAAGAGACTCTATATCTCCGTTGTTGTTTGTCCTTTGCCATTGGTATGCTTTAGCAACTCCTGAACAACGGCACTTCCACTAGTACAACGAGGTGCTATACAAACGGTTTTTAATCCCTTTCCGCAATGGCGTTTTGAACCGTCGTCAAGTGAGTGACTGTGATAGGGGGGTTCTTCCCACACGACCCAGAAACCGTCGGTGATAGGCCCTCCGGTCACACACGCTTGTCAAAATGAGGTCGTGTGCGACGGGCGAGCGATCAAATACGGTTATAGGGGCCCAATCGGTTCCAGTCGTAAATGCATCCCACACAGTCAGTCCCAAACAAACATTTTCGTTTGTTATGTACATTCCACACAGTCAATCCAAGGAAAACGTTTCCGTTCTTATGTACATCCCACACAGTCAATCCAGGGAAAACATTTCCGTTCATATGTACATCCCACACAGTCAATCCAGAAAAAAGTTTCCGTTCGTATATACATCCCACACACTTTTATGTATAGCCTCGTGTGTGATAGGTGTAACTATCACACACGCTCTGCCTCGGTTAACCGTTTGCTTTTATTCAATTACATCACACACGATTTGATGAAGAAAACTGTATGGCATTGGGCTATCCATCACAAGCGCTTTCACTACTAGAACCGTTTGCAAAGTTCCATGACCCATTTAGCATGTTTATTAGTTTACAATTAATAATTCTAGTATTACGCAAATTCACATTTCATATCAAACAGATGTTTGCCAATTTCATATTAGGCACATAAATATATTTTAACATCACAGTACTATAGCTACCTGAAAATAGCACAATACAACATATAGCTAGTTCACCTTCATAAGAACAATATTAGAACAATATATTCATTTCCCTAATCGTGATCATCCAGGCTCGTCTTATCCACCTCTGCTTTCAGTTCAGTAAGAAGCTGTTTTGCATTGGCCAACTGGGAAAGTGCCTCCTCCTTCGCCAACACCATCTTAGCAAAGTATGATTTTAAAAAAATCCGAACTCATTCTCCACCTTTCTCTTTTTATCCCGCATCTTCAAATATTCTTCAGTGTTGACAACACTTTCTCTAAGCCTACCTCTGTTCTCTTCCTCATACATACTCCAAAGCTTTGCTACGGACATCTTCAAAGACTGTGGCCACTCTTGATCAGCCCACTCCAGATAAGAACACTTTCGTTCATCCTATAATATTTAAAACTAGATCAGTAACAATTGTAGGGGAAATGGGTTTCTAGCAACATAGGAAATCACTAAATACTTATTTTGAAAAACTGAAGAAACATGTTAATTATGACATATCTTCTCAAAAAGATCAATGTGCAAATGAATTAATTGCTACTAAGACAACAACCAAATTCTGAAATATCAGAAGCTATAATTAACTACAACAATGCTACAAGTTCTTACTCATGTACTATAAATAACAAATTGAACATTTTATGAGGAAGCTAAATATAACTGCAATAGCATAGCAACGCTACAAGTTCTTACTCATGTACTATAAATAACAAATTGAACATTTTATGAGGAAGCTAAATATAACTGCAACAACATAGCGACAATGTTTGGGTGACAGCAAATTGATACTAACAGGTGTGTACATGCACAAATTTAGTAACAGAACTAATAGCACTAAGACCGTCCACTATGTATGCCAAAACCGGTGTAAAGACAACTTTTGCTACATTTGGCACAGGTGCCCTGCACTGGCGAGCCGATGCAGCGGAAAAAATCACTGACCCGGACTCCGGAGCACCTAGTTGCTCCGATGCCTAGTTCCTTCGTGCCATAAAGATTTAGTATTTTACTGCTTGGCTGCTCGAATGTGTGGACCAAAGTTGGCTGCACAAACTGCTGAAGCGGTGCCAAATAATTTTCTAATGGCCCCGCTAATGAGATGGCAACATTTTTAGATACTAGGTACAAATTGTGACACGGTCTTAACATCCGGAATAACATAGCACAGTGACAATGTCTGAATCACATCTAACAAATGATTTGTAACAACGAAAGTGGGGCTAACCTTCTCTGCACATACCAGAAACTTTCTCCCATTGTCCACAGATTCAAACGCAACTAGCTTCACGCATGGAGATTGATGGTGATAACGAGCAGACAGATCTTCAGCAACCCTGCTCCATTAGCTGCAACTGATGGTCCTAGGGAGCTACAAGAGGAAGAAATGACTCAAATCGAATGCCGGGTTAAAATCCTTCATTCCAAGTCATAGCCCGAGAGAGAGAAGAGAGGCATACCTGGGTGGTGAAGGAGTCGTCGGAGGAGGAGGAATAGCTGGAGAGGTCATTGAAGAAGACGATGGCGACCCCGGCGGTAGGATGCGAGACGGCGAGAGCGAGGAAGCAAGCGAGGAAGCGGCTATAGCTTAGGAAGAAAGGAAGGAGGAAACAGGGGAAATGTGACTTGTGGTTGGGGAGAAAAGGGGGTGGGGAAGGGGGGTAGATATTTAGGCAGTAGGCCAAAAATTTTGAAATGCGGAGGGAAACTTTGCGCGCGGTGCCGCCGGACACCATTCACTTTAAACGATTATGTGCATCGCAAATGATTCTTCTGCTTTACGCGCATGGGATGAGTTTGATAATTCAAATTTTAGTGGAAATTTCCCTGGGTACTGTCCTGATCCACGTCATTGCATAATTTAACATCGCTTGCTAATTTGGGCACACAAAAGAGCGTACAGCACACATACCATACTTACTGAATCAAGCAATTTTAGTAACTAAACAGAGCCAGTTGACCTAAATATTGCTCTAATAAAATACTAGCATTAAAAATAAAGCCTAAGTACGAATAATTTTAACAAAGCCACTGCCGCGCCAGCCTATGCATCACCGGTGTGAGATGAGACGTCGATGACTTGTCCTGGCGACATGCCGTTGTTGGTGGACTCCGCGTCCCCCCTGCTGAAGTCGACCGCGTCCTCGACCCCGCCCTCAAGGTTGTAGTACTCGTAGTAGTGGCTGCGCCAGAGCTCGCGTTGGTACTCCACCGCTGATTCCTCGACGGACAAACTCTTCTCTACTCGACCTCGGCCCCACGCAACTCCTCCTCCCGGCGCTCCTCGATCTCCGCCGCCTCCTGCATCTCCAGCTCCTGCTCGGCGATCTCATGAGGAAGCAGGTGCTCAATGGCCACCGCCGCCTTTTCGGACGTGGGTTGCATGTTGGATTTCGAGGTGGCCTGGAATATCTTGGCGTGCGCGTCCTTGATCTTGGCGTGGATGGCCTCGACCCGGGTCAGGACGACATCGGTGGCACGGACGGCAGCTCGAGCGCTCTCGGCGTTTGCAGCCGCTGTCGCAGCAGCTGCTGTAGCCGTCTCGGCTGCTCCAACCGTCCTGTCGGCTGCCGCAGACGCCCTCTCGGCGGATGCGGCCGTGCTCAATACAGATGCGGCGGCACTCTCGGCGTAGGCGGCCGCGCTCGGGGAGGAGCGGACACCGTACGTGCCTTCACGAAGCGTTTCCACAACGTTATCTTTGCAAGAAGGGGTTGCGGGAATGGGGATCGGGATTCCTGGATTCGGGGGTTACCGGCACTGGAGCAGATGAGCCGGTGAAGCTTAAGGAGGAAGACTTAAATAGACCCACGAATTTTCATCGCAAACGGTTCCTACAAAAAAAAACTGTGTGTGATGTTGTTGATATTTTTATTTGCCGCGAAAGACGAATTTGGAGTAAAGTGGCAACAGATGGTGTTCTAAATGTAGGAGAAAATTTGTAGTACTAATACAACTATCATGTCAAATTTTGGAAAATTTCAGTGGTCATTTGACCTGTTAAGACATTTAAGTGATTTTCTAACTATTTAATGACCGTAATTCAAATTTGAACTACATGTACATGCAACAACTAACCATAACGGTTTGAAAAGTCATATTTCTGTACTTTTGTGCGAGTTAATTCTATGTGCAGTAAATTGGAAGGAATTTTCAAACATATTGGTCTCACGGCCTCGACACATGCATGGAGTGCCATGGCATTTAAATTCCAAAAAATTAAAAAAAAGATCAGAAACACATGAAACCTCGCTTGATGTAATGTCATGCCACCAAGATGATGTGGTAAAAAAATTGGCATATTTGACGAAAGTTTGGACACACACCCCTCACAAACCGGAGCAACCACTAGAAGGCTCCTTGTTCCGAGAGGGAACAATGCATGTTTGATGACGAATGGGAGATAGCTTCCTCTTATGGCCTTAAAATTTTTTCTACTTTTAACATGCACTAATGCAACTGTCATGTGAAAATTCGGAAAATTCTAGGGGTCATTCAACCTTTTAAAGACATTTAAGTGATTTCTAGCCATTTGGTGACCGTAATTCAAATTCAAACTAAATCTACATGCAACAGCTAACCATAACGCACTAGTAGAAAACAGGGCTTTGGTCACAGGGCAGTATTCACATTAGTCCCGGTTCAGTCACGAACCGGGACTAATGTGAGCATTCGTCCCGGTTCGTGCGGCTAAGGCATTAGTCCCGGTTCACCTGGGCCCTTTAGTCCCGGTTGGTGCCACGAACCGGGACTAAAGGGTGCGATGCCCATTAGTCTCGGTTGGTGTCACCAACCGGGACTAAAGGTTATACCTTTAGTCCCGGTTGGTGCCACCAACCGGTACTAATGGGCTTTGAGGCATTAGTACCGGTTCATGGCACGAACCGGTACTAAAGGTCCCATTTTCAAACTCTACCCCCCCCCCCCCCCCCCGTGGACCGCCTTTTCAGTTTTAGAAAAAACAAAAGAAAATGATGGAAATGTCAAAAAAATAAAAGAAAATAAGTTTCCCATGTGATATGTGGTCTAGTTGTTGGCAAAATTAACAAATATGAATTTCGACTTTATTTGCAAAATCTCTCTGGAATTTGTAAAATGGGCATAACTTTTGCATACGAACTCGGATGAAAAAGTTTTTTATATGAAAAATCATCTACTCGAAAAGTTACATCCGAATTTAATTGGGGGAACCACGTTAATCATTTTCAAAATCCTCAAAAACCTAACAGAAAAAGTTACGGGGCTTTTAAGATCTAGAGTGGAAAAAATCGAAAAAATTTCAAATTGTGGTCAAACTGTGGTCAAACAATGGTCAAATAATGGTCAAACTAATTATTCTAGAATATTAGTGTTACTAAATAATTATTTCAGTTATTTTGAATATTGGTCAAATCTGGTCAAACTGTGGTCAAACAATGGTCAAACTAATTATTCTAGAATATTAGTGTTACTAAATAATTATTTCAGTTATTTTGAATTTTGGTCAAATCTGGTCAAACTGTGGTCAAACAATGGTCAAACTAATTATTCAAGAAATATTAGTGTTACTAAATAATTATTGTTTTTTAAAACAATAGTTTCAAACTCAAACAGTGAAATGTGTCACTTCATGCTCAAGCAAAATTCCTGCGGGTTAATAGGATTGACATCTTACTATTGTCAGGAAAACAACAAGTGCAGACTTGGAAACGAGGGAGAATAGAACCTGGAAGTTAAGCGTGCTCAGGCTGGGGGTGTGGGAGGATGGGTGACCGTTCGGGAAGTTAGATGATTTGGAATGATGAGGGGTGATTAGAGATTAGAGGATAAATTGAGCAGTGATGAGGGGTGATGATTAGAGATTAGAGGTTAAAATAATTCAGAAATTTGAAAAAAAAATCATAAAAAAATAAAAAAAAATCATAAAATTTCCTTTAGTCCCGGTTGGTAGTCCCGGTTCATGTAAGAACCGGGACTAAAGGGGAGAGGCATTAGTAACGACCCTTTAGTCCCGGTTCAAAAACCGGGACTAAAGGGCCTTACCAACCGGGACAAAGGCCCCTTTTTCTACTAGTGACGGTTTTAAAAAAAAATCATATTTGTGTACTTGTATGCAAGTTAATTTAATGTGTAGTAAATTAGAAGGAATTTTCAAACATATTGGTGTCACGACATGAACACATGCATGGAGTGCCATGGCATTTAAATTCCAAAAAATTAAAAAATGATCATAAAAACATGAAACCTTGGTTGATGTAATGTCATGCCACCAAGATGATGTGGTAAAAAAATTGGCCCGTTTGACGAAAGTTTGGACACACATTCCTCACAAACCGGAGTAACTCACTAGAACGCTCGTGGTTTCGAAGGGAACAATGCATGTTTGATGACGAACATGAGATAGCTTCCTCTTATGACCTTCAATTTTTTTCTACATTTAACATGCACTAATACATCTGTCATGTGAAAATTTGGAAAATTCTAGGGGTCATTTGACCTTTTAAAGACATTTAAGTGATTTTTTAGCCATTTAATGACCGTAATTCAAATTTGAACTACATCTACATGCAACGGCTAACCATAATGGTTTGAAAAGTCATATTTGTGTACTTGTGTGCGAGTTAATTCCATGTGTAGTAAATTGGAAGGGATTTTCAAACATATTGGTGTCACGGTCTGGACACACATGCATGGAGTGCCATGCCATTCAAATTCCAAAAAAAAATCAGAAACACATGAAACCTTGCTCGACGTAATGTCATGCCACCAAGATGATGTGGTAAAAAAATTGGCCTGTTTGACGAAAGTTTGGACACACACCCCTCACAAACCGGAGCAAATCACTAGAAGGCTCGTGGTTTCGAGAGGGAACAATGCATGTTTGATAACGAATGGGCGATAACTTCCTCTTATGGGCTTCAGAAAATTTTAGGGGTCATTTGACCTTTTTAAGACATTTAAGTGATTTTCTAGCCAACATTTAATGACCGTAATCCAAATTTGAACTACATCTACATGCAGCGGCTAACCATAACGGTTTGAAAAAGTATTTGTGTACTTGTGTGCGAGTTAATTCCATGTGCAGTAAATTGGAACGAATTTTCAAACATATTGGTGTCACGGCTTGGACACATGCATGGAGTGCCATGGAATTTAAATTCCAACAAAATAAAAAATTCATCAGATGATGTAAATATCTGGTGTTCAAAAAAGAAAATGTAAAGATCTGGCAAGACAACCGGCCCCCACACGATTGGCACTCTATTTCGTGCCTCGAGGTTTGGAAGGTGAGTGGCGCGGGTTATTAATCACACACGGTTCTGTATTGGAAACCGTCAGCTATTAAGTTCACACACGGCTTTTGCTGCGTGAATCGAGTGTAATTCAAACTACAATACTCGTAAATTCCGGCGACTGGCGTGTGTACTATTCCCATCGATCTAGATTCCGGTCGCCAATTAATACTACCTTTCTCACGTCGTCCCGCCTGCATTCTCATCTACATCCTCCCCTCACTCGCCCTCTCTCTCTCTCTCTCTCTCTCTCGCTCAAATCTCGGCCATGGCACTGCCGATCTGCCTATGCACCGATGAGGAGGTGCCGCCCCCAAGGGCGCCCAGTCGAAGAGCAGCGACGAGGAGGACCCCTACACGCCGTCGGACGAGGGTGCGTCGGACGCCCCAACTTTGGAGTGGTCTTGGGGCCAGTATAATCATTGTTTGTGGAAATCGCTACCGCCGTCTGAGAAAGCCAGGCAAGTGGCGTTCAAGAATGAGATGGCAGAGGAGGAAGCCAGGTACCAGGCGGTCTGTGAAGCCCGTGATGCCGCTTGGAAAAAGGAGGTGGTGGAGCTTTGGGGGCGGGCGCGTCATCGTGCAGAGGAGGTGTACGAAGACGGGTACTTCGCGAGGAAGGTCGAAGGTGCTAGGGACCTCATCGCTGCGTGGAGGTGGGCCGATAAGCTCCAGCGTGCCACCGACGAGGAGCTCCGGTGGGCGCCCAAAAAAATGGCAAGATCGTTCGTGCTCGTTCGCCAGTAAGAGGCCGATCGGTACGTCAAGAGCTGCGAGGCGGAGGAGGCGGAGTACTGCCTTCGCGCTGGGAAGACGCCGCGCACCAGGGTGCTGCTAGCGAGGGGCTGCCGGAATACTGCCCCTAGGAGGGATTATTAGTTTTAGTATTGTTTGTTTTCAATTTTCTGCATTGTACCTAGTAGTTAAGTATCATCACGTATATCTGATGATATTATATATATATATATACATCTGGGCTATTCTGTTACGCGTAACAGAATTTCTGTTACCCTACTTGAACTGATGAATTCAAGCGGTTGAACTGATAAAATTCGAGCGGTGGAACTGATGCTTTCTGTTGCTGTTAAAAATCGTCTTCTTTAGTTCAAATTTTTTTGTAATTTTTTTTATCGAAATGGGGCGTGTAATATATCATTGTAAAGCTCTTGACATCCACATTACAATCTTATAATTTGTTTTTGCAAAAAAATTATGATTTAAGAGCAGTTTTGATAAAACCGTTTTTTTCAAAACCGAAAACGTGAATCGTATTTTGGACTTAATTTTCAAAGGGTTTGTCGGAATTGAGCAAATGAGATGACGTTGGAAAGCCTGTGAAAATCCGCATCTTCCATATATCTACTATTTTTTCAAATTCTATATGATTTAAAAGTAATTTGAAAAACAGTGAAATTCTGGGTGAAATGTTTTTTCACTATTTTTTGCAAACGGTTTGTCGGATTGACGCAAATGATAAGGCGTTGAAAAGCTATGGAAAATGCGCAACTTTTGCGTATAGAAAGTTTTTTTAATTCCTTACGGTATACGAATTCAAATACGGTTAAAATTGGTTTTGAACGCGGTTTTTTTTAAGTTTGTCGAAATGGGGCAAATAATATACCGTTGGATAGTTAACAAAAATGCGAAACTTAGTCATGTTGGACTTTTTCTCTACTTCGCAACCGTTTAAAAGTAATCTTGAATACGGCATGACGGGTCCTGCTGTTTTCTCGTGTGAAAAACAAAGTAGCCGTACTGATATATGTGTATGTTTGTACTGAGCTATTTTTTGTAGAGTAATTTTAAATGGTTCCGAAAAAGGTACTTGTACTGATGCTTGCATGGGTTTGTACTAAGCGTGTTTTCACTAACTAGACTTTGCTCTGTTTTTTGGGTAATATTTTTCTCGTAAATTTTCAACAGTTTACTGTATCCTAGCCCTGAACTTACATGGCTTATATTGTTGAACTGAATGTTATTGTATCATCGACCATGTACTTGCATAGTTTATATCATCGAACTGAATGATATTTTTTTCAAAAAGAAAATGTTTTTAATTCTTTTTTTGAACTAAACATTTTTTACAACGATGTTCTGGACTTCTCTTATTTTATGACTTGTACTTTTATCATTTGAATTGCATGGGGTTTCCCTTTTGCTTGAACTTTTACAATTTGAATTTCTGTCATTTCTTTTATTCCGAACGGATCACCGTTTTTAACTTGTACTGATCAATATTTTTAATTAAACCATTTTTCCTCTGTAGAACGGACCATCATTTTTGTTTGTACGGATCAGTTGTAGAACTTGGACGTCAATGTCACATAATTAATTTGTGAGCTTCTCACGTTTCCTTTTAAAGTTGTTTTTTCCCTCGAACTTTATTGTCACCAAATTTTCTTTTCCGTGCCTCTCGAACTGATGCGATTTTTTTCCGACGAGTACGTACCAAATTTCTCTGTACTGTTATGTTTTTAACACACACATATTGAATTGTTCCCACATTTCATTATGAATTTATTATATATAAAAGTTGAACTATACGACACTTCTTAAATGAATCTAACAAGTATTTTCGCTCGCTAAACTTCCAAATGTTTTTCCGTTGTAAACTCAAGTCTGAACAGTTGTAAATACTTCTAAATTGAACTGAAATAAAATATAGGAACACTCGAGTCTGAACAGTTGCAAATAGTTCTAAATTGAACTGAAATAAAATATAGGAACTGAACTGAGTGTATTTTCAGATTTCTGCTAGCATGCATCATGACATTTTAGATATGTTTTTACAATAGAACATATACTAATTTTTATGTCAAGTAACCTCAAACAAAACAAAAGTGGAGCTTCATTTACAAGAATAGAACAGAACATATGCTAGTTTCGATCCATACAAGGTTTTCTCAAATGCTTATTAAGGCATAACACACAACTCCTGTTGTGCTATAGGAAGAACACTTAAACAGGGGAAATTGGACATAGAATCGTTAAGTAGGTGTACTAAAAAGCACACAAAACATGTACTGAAAAAGAACAAAACATTCTTAGCGTTGCATCGGCCTCCTATGGCAGAGGTGAACGTTCTGATAGTTGCATCATCGCACGGCCTCGTGTGGCGGAGGTGAACGACTTGTGGTGGTAAGGGTGAACGGCTTGAGCGCTGCATGTCCAAAAAAATTGGTTTTATTTGACAACACGAAAACATAAAAAGGATGATTTCAGTTTCATAAATTAACTCAAGAGGCAGTACCTCTAGCAACGGAAGATTACCGAGCCAAATGCCCATTCCGTGGCTACAAAAAACTGATTATTTTGTTTTTCTTAGTGGTGCCACTACCTTCAGATTAGAAGGACATACATAATACTCATCCGCTGAACTGCACATATTTTTTACATCATTTTCACGGCCTGATAATACATCCATCTCATTTATTCAGTTTATCGGTTAACAAAAAGTATCAGCTATCAGTCCACAAAGAGCATCAACTATCAGTTCACAAAAATATGGAACATCACAGGAACATAAAAAGAATGTTTATTAGTTGAACGGGCTTACATTTTCACCATTCCCTTCTTTTAAAAACTTATGTTTTCTTCTCCAAACTTCCTACCTGCCAAGAATCAGAACTTATTTATTTTTTACATTTGTACTTCCAAATGTCTTTAATGCCATTTCACTATTTTACTTTGTTTTACCTCATCAAACACGCGCACAACACATTTGAAGAAACAAAATACGAATCTTTGAAACACTAGGGGTATAACCATTGCACATGACTTCATGTGTGCCTTCATCATAGAAAAATAGACTGAATATCGCCAAGTCTAAGGTTGAACAAATGAATCATACATAATATTGTGAAAACGCCGCATTTTCTCACTAAAACAAACTTCTGTACTTGCATACAACCCTCTTTGAACTTGGACGACACCTAGTGCTCAACTTGGACGATGACCAGTGCTCAACTCGAACGGAGGAGGTAGTCGTTGCTTTTTAACCATGAATGCTTCTAAAGACACTGGGAATTGCTTCAAAACTGCTTTTATACTTTTTAACATGAGGGTTCTCTCAGCTGGGAATTGCTACTTGTGCTGCAGAGAACATGAATATACTCAGTCAGCCCCATTGCTACTTGTGCTGCAGAGAACATGAATATAAAGCAGATGGTGACTCATCGATTTTTCTTTATGATATATAGAAACTAATGGAATTTTGAAACTTGCATTGACGATATTTAGGTGATATATCTAAACTTTACAGAATTTTGAAGAAACTCGCTGCAAATCATTACTTATTTAGGTGGTATATCTGAAGTTACAGAGTAATATCGAACCACAGTGGGCAGACCAACAACATAAATCCTCAAGCAAAGCTCACAACCTCCATGGAAGATGCCTATGAATTCACCATGGAAGGGCCTCCCACTCCCCTGCTCTATCTGCTCCCACTCCCTGCACACACACACACACGGAGCAGAGAGAGGATGAGAGGGAGATGACTGAGGCGGATCGAGGATAGAGCACAGGGGGCCTGCACGCAGCTCTTCTCGTGACCGGCTGGGGAGCGTGCTGTTGTACTGACGAGGCAAAGGTCAAAATATATCACCTAAATAAGTTCAAAGAATTTTACAAAAACAAGCAGGCAACAAAGAGAAAAATCATGTATGGCTATCAGGCACAACTTATATATATAGGACTATTAAGGGTCTCAGGTATCGACTACATTATTTCCGTCAACTCGATCTTCATCGGTACTAGAATGACTGGACAAGAAGTTTAGATTTGTAGCAGCACACGCACCAAACTTACATAATTTTTCTTCAACGTTTTTAGGTGATTGCATCAGTACTAGTATGATTGGAAAAGTATTTCAGATTTGTAGAAGCACACACACGAAACATACATAATTTTATGGAAATGCACGAGTTCTGATTTATCAGTACATAGTTTTATGGAAATGCATGAGTTAACTTCTTCTAGGTACTATCTGAACATGGTGAAGACTAGCTAATGTAAGGATAGGCAGAGAACACTTAGTATTGAGCTTTTTTCCAAGTATGTATTGAACTGATATATTTTTTGTCAATGAACTGTTGTAGTATAGGTACTACAGCTACCAGCATCTTTCTATATATCATGATAAAAAGCAAACAAACATGCATCATCTCCAGAACATACATACTAGAGAAAATTGAACTGACAATAGAAGAAAGTTTTACTTTTTTAGGACTGATATCATGTAATACCACATCCAGAAAGCATGCCAAGCGAAACGTATATTTTTTTAGTTGAAGAACTAGAAGTCTTGCAGCACAAGAGGCACGGCATGGTGCTATTAACTAACTTACAGAGATCCTTTCTGCTTTGTAGTAGTACCTGAGGTTACAAGGGTTAGAAATTTACCACATTTGATGGCCTTCACGCCACCAGCAGCCCCGGAGGTGACCTCATGTCTCCTGCTGTCGGCGGGGAACAGGAGCTGGATCCACGGGGAAGAAGGTGGCAGGAGCGCCTTGTCCGTCCGATCTCTCATGCGAGGGCAGTGCTCGACGTCGAGGTGCAGGGCGCCGAAGAAGACGGTCACGCGATGAGGAGGAGCGGGATGGGGCAGAGGTGGTTGTTTCCGACGCTCCGCCCTCCGCCGGCGACCGCCCTTGCAGCGCGTCGTGGGATGTGGGAGGAGGAGCCATGGCGCGTCGCCATAGGTGGAGGGCTCTATGTTTATGTTAATAGTACCATAATATCATTGCACAATAGTGGTTGTCAACTGAATCTTGCAAGTCCAAACAAAACCATAGTTGAACTTAAACCTGACAAAAAAGAATAAACTCGCACTGACAAATTGATGAATTTCATGTAGAACACCTTTCTCCTTTAGACGGTTGATTAATGCCACACACATGGACAAGATAGTGGGCCAAGAAATCAAACTGCACAAGTCAGAAGACACAAATTAACACCACGATAGCTGCCCTAGACCACGGAATGGATGGAAGCACAAGACGATAAAATAAAATAAGAATTGGCTTGAACTTAAACCAAAATGATAATTGAACTGAACTAAAATTAGATACTGGACTGAATTAAAATAAGAAACATATAGCGAAATTAAATTCTATAAACACAAGCATTTTCAGCAATCAAATTTTCCTCTTGAATATGTAGAGGGACACACCTTGTTTTCTCTATCAGATTCCTACATCCAGGCAAAGAAGTGGGTATAGGACAAGGTACATCAGCCCAAGTTTTTGTACTTCTCGTTGCATTGCTTCAGTTTGGTTCCAAGAACACCATGCTTTAGTTTCGGTTGCAGACCTGGTCGTCACGGCGTGCGGGGACCATGGAGGAAGAGGATCTAGAGCAGAAGCTCTCACACGATGAAGTTGTGGACGGTGCCGAGCATGTCGGTGGACGCATGTTCAGAGAAGTTGTAAAATATCTGCAGAACTGAAGGATATGCTTTTTGTATTATCTCTGATGACAATGAACAAAGTATTTAGAACTGACGCATATATGATACTCGATCAATACTAAAATGGACAATATTTGTTAAGTTTCTATGTATGAACCTACCAACTTTCTAAACATGAACTTCTCGCTAGGGTTATTCTTCGGTATTGAAAAATGTGCAGGCAGAGCACATACATCAGTAATAGTATATCGAGAGGGTTTACTTCAACCCCTACATTTTTCCGTCAGTAATAACTATCAGTAACTTGTTATTCATCGGTACTAGTACGACTGGACAAGAAGTGCAAATTTGTAGCAGCACACAGATTGAACTTGCATAATTTTTCTTTGAACTTTTTTTAGGTGATATATCTAAGTAATTGTGAAGCCCCAATTCTTGACTGAAAGGGACACCAAAGGCCTCTGCCCTCCCTCTCTATCTATCCAAGAGATGGAAGGGCAGAGCTTTTTTTTGGTTTTTTCATCTTTTCATTGATATTTTTGCGCACGCACCCAACTATCTTGTGTTTTTCATGAACTGACAAAATAATACAAACCAAACTAATAATGAGTTTAGTACATAAAACAAGTCTCTTCTCTAGGCATAAGACAAATACCTGTCGAACAACAAGCACAAGACAGCAGTGGCGCTTGAGGAGCAGGGGAAGAGGGATAATACAAAAGAGTGCAGCTCAATGATACCATATGCTGCAGAACAAATTTGCCACTTGGGGCTGAAGAAAGAAATCACACAAGATGAGCTGAAAATCATAATAGAATGACCATAGCTACAATATGAACTGAATATATACCAGAGGAGCATGAACATCCAGGGGGAGGTGTGGAAAGGTTGAGATGGGCACCTCCCGAGCTGCGACATCAAACGGCTTGGCACTGTGTTGTTGAACGATCCGGGGTGGCAGCGGTGAACGGAGGGCAAGCCGGGTTGGTGGTTGTCGCGCTGGAGATGGACATCAGGGACGCTGCGGCAGAAGAAGTGGGTCATGCCGGCGACCTGCGGCTGTGCGTGTAGGTGGTTCGCTGGTAGACTGGAGCTGGGGGAGATGGGAAACAGGGTGGCGGCCGGAGCAAGTGACTACAGAGAGTGGTTGGGGATTGATGACGAGATCAAGAGGAGATGGGGACGACGGAGGCCTGCGAAGCAGCGGCGGCGCCGGCGGCTAGGAGATTGGGCAAGGGGCGGCGACGCGGCCGACAACCAGGAGGTTGTGTGCGGGGTGGCGGCGCGGGGGAAGCAGCGGGGAGGTTGGCCCGCGGCGCAATGGAAGCAGGGGGTGGCGCTCCGGTGGGAGCAGCAGGGAGGCGAGTCGCTGGCGCGGTGGAAGCAGCGGGGAGGTGGGCGGGCGGCGCGGTGGAAGCAGGGGGCGGCGCTCCGGTGGGAGCAGCGGGGAGGTGAGCTGGTGGCGCGGTGGAAGCAGAGGGGCGGCGCCGGCAGCGGGTAGAAGCAGGGGCGGAGTCGACGGCGCGTGGAAGCAGGGAGGCTGGGCCTGGTGGCCGGCGGCGGGTGGGAGCAGGGGGTGGAGCCGGCGACGGGTGGAAGCAGCAGGGAGGCGGCGGGGAGTGGGTGGGCTTTTTCTCTGTTTCGTGCCACATCGTAGGAGCACCGGATTGTGCAAAATGGATCGGGCCTCTATAAGGGCCTGATGGTAACAGAATAATATTCTGATACTAGTAACAGAATAGCCCTGTTTATGTTATGAATTCCATTTTCTATCTGTTTATGTATACTAATTTGTATCTAGATGTTATCATCCACATATACAAAATAAAAATCACATATACACACATTGAAACAGAACATATAAGAACGGAAAACAGAGTACACATTTAAACAGAGCAATATTATGATTGCTGTGAATACATAGCGATCCACGTCGAAACGATTCAACAAAATAAAACGTGTCCATGAGACCATGACCAGCAGCCCTTGCCTACGGTAGCTCTTGGCTCTGCCTGAACTCGCGCAGTCGTTCGTCCAAGCGGTCGATACGCTCGCGGTACATCTAGAGCGCGATCTCGAGCTCCAAGTTGGCTATTTCATCGGAGATCACCAGCTCAAGGATGCGACGGCCATGTTCCTCTACTGTGCCCAGGTGGACACCTGGGCCAAGGAGGCGGTCGAGCCTAGCGACCAGCGCGTTGGCATCGAGCGGGCCACGGAAAAGGCGAACGACGCGACCCATGCGAACGGCGCGGCAGGCGTCTGGTGCAAGTACGGCGCGGCTGGCCTCCGGTGTAAGTATGGCGCAGAGGGCCTTTGCCCACTCCTGGCGAGAAATGAGGGTACTGACGGGACATGTACCCAGCTGCGACGCCCTGTCGACAGCAGGCAAGCGCCGATGGATCCACTCTTGCTGTGCGGCCCGCTGCGCCTCTCGCTCTGCGGCGCTCCAACGATCTCGCCGTGCGGCGAGCCGCAGCCTATTGGCGCGGACGCGCCTAGCTTGCTCTGCGGCGCGCCATCGATCATGTTGTGCATCGAGCTGCGGCCTCTCGGTGCTGACATTCCTATCTTGATCCGCGGCGCTGAAGCGCCATGCGCGAAGGGTCTGCTCAACCCTGGCGATGACGCGCATCACAGCGTCATCCATTGCGTTGCTGGGGAGCGCCTCGGCCTCGACGGGCCGTGGCGCCTTCTCATTTTCCTTGTTGACGAGGTTGATGGCAGATGCGGCGTTTTGGTGGGTTGGCATGCTTGGAAAAGATGGATGTGCTACAGGCTGCGCTTGTTGGCTCCGTGTGTCGCGCGTCACCTAGGTTTATGCGCAATATCGCTGGGTGGAGGGAAACCGGTGAGGAAATAGCGGGAGACGGTGCACTACAAAAAAATACACTTCCGTGATGATACATGTTTGTCACAGTAGGTCACGTTTTCTGTCATGCATGTACATCCATGATAAATTTATGACAGAATCCAGATAGTCATACATGTGCTGTCGTAGAAGTGTTCCATGACATTACCAAAATTATCATCACGGAAGTGTCCACTTCCATGACGATAAATCGTGCGTCACAGAAGTGCTTTCGTCAAGGGTGACCGACACGTGGCATCCACCGTAACGGAACGCCGTTAAGCTATCGGGTCCGGTTTTGGATCCGATAACCCGTTAACAGCCACGACCAATGGAGATTTTCCACGTGTAAGATCATCATTGGCTGGAGGAAACACGTGTCGGCTCACCGTTGGGACAGATGCCATCCACTCATTGGACCCAAAGCGCCTATGATACGTCGACACGTGGCACGGCCCAACAGTGGCCCATACAATTTAAATGGGCTGGCCCAACTAAAGGCCCACAAGATTTTGCGGACCATAATGGGACGGCCCAGCTAAAGGCCCACAAGATTTTGCGGGCCATAATGGGCCGGCCCAGGTAAAGGCCCACAAGATTTTTGCGCGCCATAATGGGCCGGCCCAGGTGAAGGCCCACAAGATTTTTGTGGACCATAATGGGCCGGCCCAGCTAAAGGCCCACGAGATTTCGCTGACATTAATGGGCCGGCCCAGCTTTAGGCCCACAAGATTTTGAGGACCCTAGTAGGTCGGCCCATTAACTGGCTGCCATGTTTTGGGCCAAATGCCGACCCATATTTGATCCGGTCCATTAATGGCCTGCCACGTTCCGGGCCTAATAATGGCCCATATGAGATCCGGCCCGTTAAAAGCCTACCTCGTTCTAGGCCAAATTACGGCCCAGATCAGTTTCGGCCCTTTAAGAGGCTTTGGGCTAAATTATGGCTCATATCAGATTCAGCTCGTCAACTCGACGCTACGCTTTTGGGCCCATTTGCTAAAGGCCCATTTAGTAATTCGGCCTGATATTAGTTTCGGCCTGTTAAGGGCCCGTTTAACATTTGGGCTCTATATTAATTCCGGCCTGTTAAAAGCCCGCCATATAGTTGGGCCTAACTACGGCACGGTTTGCATCCGGCCTGCTCGCAGCCGATAATCTGATTGGGCCAAACAAGGACCGAAACAATTTTGGCCTGTTATAAGCCCATGATTTGATTGGCACATTCATGGGCCAGGGTCTATTTCGGCCTGCTGCCGGCCCGTGAGCTGTTCGGCACAGTTCAGGCCCAACCTACTTTTTAGCCTCCTAATGGCCCATTGAGTTTTCTTGGGAAAATAGGGCAGGCGGTTTACTCGGCCTATTAAAGGCCCGAATCTACTAGTGGGCCAGTTTACATTTAGGCCTGTTAACGGACCAAGATGACGGGGCCCATGATGCGGATCATACATGGTGATTTGCATGATGGCCCGATTATGTACCGTAATTTTATGGTTTGGCCGGTTTACTGTGAAGACAGGATATATATACAGTAAAATAACTGCAGCATCGTGAATAAGAAAAAAAAAACTAGACTATACAATAAAGAAATTACGGCATATTACATCCACTGGGCATGAAAGTTCGCCACTATGATAATAAAGCACAAGCAGACAGCAGATTACATACACTGGGCATCAAAGATCGCCACCAGTGCAACTAAACACGCCGACAAAATAATATACAAAACCGACAGCCCTTCAATAGAGTTATCTTCTTGTGTGCACATAACTTCCGCCTGGATGGGTAAAACACACACTCACACTTAACAATCTCCTTGTAGCTACCCCCCTCTCACTCTTCCGCTATATCCCCGAAACCAATAAGACCATCCCTTCGTTTAATTCCCGCCTACATGCACCATCGATATAGTAGTCTTCCTTGGTGTCTCTCGAACAAACACGTTCTCTCGATGTCGACTACTCTCACGCGCACACACCTTCTCTTCCCTCTCTACGGGCATTTTCTCTCTCGCACCCCATCGTTGGTGGCCTCTGCCATACACATCACCTCTCTATGATGAAGCCATGCACACTTAAATTACATCCGCCACCGAAGACCCCGCGACACACACACACACACGCGCGCGCACACACACCCACCCACCCCACCCCCCCACACACACGCACACACACGCAGTAAGACTCCATCACACACACACGCACACACACACTAAGACTCCATCTCTCTCTCTCCCTCTCTCTCTCTCCCCCCCCCCACACACACACACACACTGAGACTCCATCTCACACACATGCTCTAGGCGGAGCATTTGTTCCTACCACCCTTCATCCACCCTTACCCGTATGATAAACAATCACCTTAATTTACTTGTATAACATGGACAAATTCCACTTTACTTTAGTAGTTAGCAAACTTATCATTTGTACCCTTATAAAAAACCGAGTTGGCGATGATGGTGTGCCTGCCATCTTGTAATATAGACCGTCTGATCTATATCTGATGGATAGAAAGCAAACTATGATAATTTTACAAAAGATAGCCGTGCCTCTCTCCACATCCTTATCTCCCACACCTCATTGCTGAGCAATTAAAAAAGAAAGTCTCCGGAACAATCAAGCATGGTGGCCGCTGCCGCCTGCCGGCGCCGTCCATCCCCATGCCTCTGCCCATTCCGACCACCAGTCACCACCACGCTCCACTCCTCCTCACCTTATCTCTCATCTTTCATTTTTTCGATGACATACTCGAGATACCAGTTTTCCGATAAAATTCTCGAAATATCATTAGTTTTTACACATGGGATTACTCCTGCATGGGTAAATCACAACATGTGTTTTGTAAAAAAATGCATATTGATGTTCCGTGCAATGCACGCGCATCTTGCTTGTAATTATATAACGCAAATCACGAGCAGGAAGTGACATTTTTTTACACAACCACGTTAACATGGCCACGTAAATCACTAGCTAAAGTAAATACCATTATACTTATATCCCGATGCAAAAGGTTGAGTACATGTCCGAAGAGTAGAGTCGCACACACGCACTCTGTCTCTCAGAATCTCACACACACACACACCAGTTACGTGACGCCCACTTAAGCAGACACGTATGTTACAATTTGTGCACCCACGGGTACATGTGATGCTGCGCATTTATTTAAGCCGGACGGCGAACCCAAACAGTAGCTGCATTCATTCTCCTCCTGCCGCCTCTTCTCTGGTCGCCGTCGCCCAGTAGCCATGGCCCGGCCGATGGTAACAACATACGCCATACTCCCGCCGGAGCGGCTGTTTAATCTGGAAAATTTAGTGGTCATGCATGCATCTTTTTGTGCTAGCACTCCTATATAAGGGTTGACCGGTCGCTTCCCGCGGACGTGCGCGGGCGGTGGAAGAGGAAGGAGAAGGGAAGCAGGCTGTGGAGTAACGTTTTTACCACAATTTCTTAGGAAACTGAGTGCAATAATTGAGTAGTTTTGCAAACTACCAGTACTACACATGAAACGGTTTAAAACCTATACTCCCTTGCCAGCACGCGCTTCCCGCGTGAAACGGTCAGCATCGCCCTGGAGCGTCAGTGCCGCATTAATGCCCGGCCAGAGCGGAGGTGACCTCTCACAGGCGCCAGCTTTGAAGCGGCGCGACGGCCGAGAGAGCGCCGCTTCCCGGTGCACCGACTGCTCCGCGTCGAGGCTGGCCATCGACCGGGGTGATGCCCCCCTTCCGTTCCGCACTCTAATCTGGTGCATGACACGTATTACATCGACCCGGATGCTGCTGGGTGTCCCACATGTCAGCGAAGTAGTACGTAGTAGTAAGAAGAAGCAAAGTATCATGCGGTATACTAGAGATTCCAACAAGTGACTAGACTACACCGCATGCAGTATCTCAAATCTCCCTTCCGGTTTATAGGTCTCAAATCTCAAATCTCATCAACCAAGGCATTTTGCGATTGGAGGAATGTATCTCGTACTTTACAAAACTACCCTAATTAAACTCATGCATTAATTACGTAGTTTCCTCGTTTTCCTCTCCGCCTTGGTCGCGGTGCACAATATGACTAGCCGCTCAATCTACATGCGGGACATCAAAGCATCCGGGCACGCGTGCCATCCACCAAATCACAGCGAGGTGCTACAGTCGAAACTCACTGGTCACCCCGGTGTGGCCGTCATGACCCGTCATATCACAAAACCCACACCTTTACCAGCAGTGGTAAAGTGGCCTCGAAGTTGGACTGGACGAAGCAACCATCATTTCACTGGAACGCTCGTTGAAGCCCTTTCTCCCCTTTCTCGAAGAAAACCTCACTCCAGGCTACTCACTTTTGCCATTTTTCTTCTGTACCGACGAAGGAAAGGTGGGCGAATCAGTGATGCTGCTATATTTTCATTACAAGAATCTTCTTTTTGCAAAGCACCGACCGATTCTCACAGCCTATTCTTTTCCCGTTTTCATTGCGATTGTGGTTTCCTTTTGATTGCTTTTTGTTTGTCAGTTCATTGATGGATCCTGGAGCACTAGGCAAAGAGTTGCCGGCGGACAACCCACTGGAGACAGCGATCTCCAGGAAGCGAGCACCGACCAACGAGTTGACCATGTTGGTGGGCCAACCCATGGAGACGAAGAACTCCAAGACACAAGCACTGGCCAAAGAGTTGACGACGTTGGCGGACGAACTCCTCAAAGAAAGTTGGAAGAACAGCAAGGGCCCCACTGTGCCTACCCCAGAAACTCTGATGGCCAGCTTTGCGCGGCTCAAGGCCGAGTTTGAGGACATAGTCGCCGTTGAGAAGCAGTATTCCCCTGGCAAGGTGATGGCCCCCATCGAGGACGAGGAGATGGCCCCCGAAGGGATGGGATCCCCCGGTGAGCTGCACAAGGTAAAAAATGAAAGTTGTGGTTTTTGATTATTTGCAATGTGCTTGCTAATATGTTAGGGTTGTGCAGGTGCCGGTGGACGTCCTTGATGATTTCGATGTCGCGGCCCGTCCTGTGGACAATGCCCCAGAGATCGTTTTCGATGTCGCGGTCCGTCCTGTTGGCATCGTCCCGGAGATCAATTCCGTGCCGCAGTCCATCCTGTGGACATCGCCCCAGAGATCGATTCTGATGTCGCGGTCAGTCCTGTGGACATCGCCCCAGAGATCGATTCCCATGCCGCTGTCCGTGCTGTGGTCATTGCCCGAGAGATCGATGACAAGAAATAGTTGGTCGCGCTAATCCTTCAGGGTAGTTTGCATTGCCCTGTGTTTAATTACGAGAACGATGCGTGTTGTCAAACCATCTTAGGGCTAGTGCACTGTATTGTGTGGGCGGTACTTGCTAGTACTTTTTTTTGATAGTGAATCATGCGAACCCTCTCCGAGTTATGGAAACAGATGTATCCTCACCAGCTTTTGATGTAATATATGGCATGCTTAGATGTAAGTTTGAACTGCTTATCATATCAGCAGGGCTTATTTGATGATTCTTGGTGTTAGTAGGCTAGCTACTGTGCGAGCTATAGTACTTGCAAAACACTCACCGAAGAGAAATGTTGGGCTGATGAGCTCGTGGTACGCTTATACTGATCTGTCGTCGATCGGCCAATAGCCCAAGCTCCTAAAATTGTAGGCTTAGCGATCGATCAGACAATAGTCGACACGGATACATTCAGGCCTCATCTGGTTCATAGGTTAGGAAAATCATAGCAAAAGTACAGAGACGTACAACAAAAAATCATAGCAGTATAGAGACGTCCCTCCGTTTCAAAATAGATGAGTCAACTTTGTACTACTAAGAGCAAGTACAATAGAGCTGAGTCAGCGGGCTATAAGGAATAAAATAGTATATTTCTACTTAGTTGGAGGAAAGAGAAGAGGAGAGAGAAGGTCAGCGGGCTCTTCGTGAAGAGCCAGCTCTAGCACGTGTTCCTAGGCACTTTGTAAGAATGAAAGGTGGGCCACATAATAAAAAAGTAGTACACTATTTTGATCTACTATTGTACATGTTAGCTATAAGATGGGCTGTAAATGACATGGCAATGGCTTATAGCCAGCAGCTGGCTATACTATTAACCATGCTCTAACTTTGAAACGGAGGGAGTACATATCCTAGGCGGGCTAGTTTGGCCTAGTGGGTTTTAGTGATATGACGTGGTACAGTGCCGTCCAGTCTTCGCGTGTGGCAGCAGTACTGTGGGTAGAGTAAGTTTTCTTGAAGAAGCGGAATTCAACGAAGTCATGATGGTTCCTTCGTCCGACTAACTTACAGTGGGAAAGGTTGAGCCTGCGCTACGACCGGGGTGGACCAGGATAATTTTGTGCACGGCAGGTGGACCAGGATGGTCGACGTCCCACATGTCGGCGAATGAAAGTATTCTTCCCGATATAGTGGACGAGCAACGAGTATTCATTGTTTATTTTTGATGAAACTTATTGTCTCCATTGTTACGACGGAGGAGTGTGAAACACGGCAGCCCAGTGAACTTGGCATGTGCACCACTCCCTCCTTCCTCATGTAATACTACTATAGTGTTGACTATAAGGTTACAACTTTTTCTCACTTTCTCTCTATCTATTTCCTCTCAAATGTTTTTTACCTTTCTTTTTTTAGACACAATTGTTTTTATGCCTCTTTTTTTAGAATTAGCTTTTTTATACCTAGGAGCACGTGTAGAGACGAGCTCCTGCAGATCCCACTCCTTGACTTTGTCAATGCCTCTCTCTCCTCCACATAAGCGGGCTTGTCGAGAAGACAAGAGATGATCTCTTAGCACAATATGTTTCACCATGTTTTTAGGAATAACTAGTTATTGAAGATAAGGCTAAGTGATGATCCATTGTACACGTGTTTTTTTATCATCTCTAAATTACATGCAAGACTTATGATAAGACTATCTTATCAACCATTGTACATGCCCTTTATAGCCCAGAATTTTACTGGCAGTACTTGCTATGAATGCGGGCAACTGGCCTCTGAGGGGGAGCGCGCGCGGGGAGGTGGTGGGGTGGGGGAGGGGTTCTGGTGGGCCAGGGCGGTAAGAAGCGGGCTTGGAAGCGGTGCGGACTCCCGCATGGCCCACCTCACATTATCACCACATATTTCTTGGAGTCCGTGCACGGCGGGCGGGCGATCTCTTCTCCCTCCCCCGTATCTCTCCTCTCAGCCGACGCCCGCCGAGCGATTAGATTTCGGCTATCAACGGTTTATTCAATTGCAGTCCCACATGTCAGTGAAAATGCAAGACAACGCGTGTCCCCTCTGGTGAGCAGCGTGCGAGCCGGACTGTCGGGGGTGCGACGTGAACGCGACGTGTACGAGTTGTAAGTGTGCCACCTTTTCCTTTTGAACTTGCAAAGCGTAAGATTTTCGTGCGATCGATTGATAGAAATCCAGAACAAAATGACGAGGCGGGCTAGTTTGAGTGATATGACGTGCTACGGTGCCGTCCAGTTGCTCCATTTTTATGTAAGCAAGAGTCTACACTCTTACGTGGGAGGAGTGCGAAACACGGCGGATCTGATTTTGATCGAGGGATAACTGTTCCCTACGAAATAATGGAGCACTGTTAGCGATTATAGCATGATAGTTAGGGCATCTCTAGCGCTGGCCCTCAAATTTACACCGGCATCTGTCTGAGGACACTGGTGGATGCCATCCAATGCTTCCCGCATACCTTTCGACAACTATATGAACTAACCGGACAAAATTCGTGCAAACAAAGCAAATTTCAAATTGACCGGATGAAATTCATTACATTTCGAGAACTTTTCCTATAAACTGGACGAAATTCATTACATATTTCGCACAAACCGTACTAAAACCTACTGTAAACCTAATCTAAACGATCGCCGGGCCCCGACCACCATGTTCGGCCCTGAACCCGAGAAAGCCGGCCATTGCCTTTGCCTCCTCCTTATCCGCCTCGATAACCTCCTCCTCCGGAGCACAAGGTTATGTAGATTTCCGCCTCCACGTCGCCGTCAAGCGGCTAATCGGCCGCCGATTTTTATCTCACCAAGCTTGGCGTCGACTGAGTGGAGGAGCGGTGGCCTTCCTGGGACCAGAGCGGTGGCGACCTACCGTGTACTACTCTTCCTCGCTGCCGGCTGTGCCCGCGCACGCGCGCCGATGATACGTCTCCAGCGTATCTATAATTTATGAAGTATTCATGCTATTATATTATCCATCTTGGATGTTTATGGGCTTTATTATGCACTTTTATATTACTTTTGGGACTAACCTATTAACCAGAGCCCAGTCCCAGATCCTGTTTTTTCCCCTTGTTTCAGTGTTTCGAAGAAAAGGAATATCAAACGGAGTCGAAACGGAATGAAACCTTCTGGAGAAGTTATTTTCGAAAAGAAAGCAACCCGGGGGACTTGGAGTCCACGCCAAGAAAGCAACGAGGAAGGCACGAGGCAGGGGGCGCCCACCCCCCTGGGCGCGCCCTCCACCCTCGTGGGCCCCTCGTGGCTCCCCTGACGTATTTCTTCCGCCTATATATATCCGTATACCCTAAAACCTTCGGAAAACAGAAGAGATCGGGAGTTCCGCCGCCGCAAGCCTCTGTAGCCACCAAAAACCAATCGGGACCCTGTTCCGGCACCCTGCCGGAGGGGGGAACCCTCACCGGTGGCCATCTTCATCATCCCGGCGCTCTCCATGACGAGGAGGGAGTAGTTCACCCTCGGGGCTGAGGGTATGTACCAGTAGCTATGTATTTGATCTCTCTCTCTCTCGTGTTCTTGAGGTGATTCGATCTTGATGTATCGCGAGCTTTGCTATTATAGTTGGATCTTATGTTGCTTCTCCCCCTCTACTCTCTTGTAATGGATTGAGTTTTCCCTTTTAAGTAATCTTATCGGATTGAGTCTTTAATGATTGAGAACACTTGATGTATGTCTTGCCGTGCGTATCTGTGGTGACAATGGGATATCACGTGATTAACTTGATGTATGTTTTGGTGATCAACTTGCGGGTTCCGCCCATGAACTTATGCATAGGGGTTGGCACACGTTTTCGTCTTGATTCTCTGGTAGAAACTTTGGGGCACTCTTTGAGGTTCTACGTGTTGGTTGAATAGATGAATCTGAGATTGTGTGATGCATATCGTATAATCATACCCACAGATACTTGAGGTGACATTGGAGTATCTAGGTGACATTAGGGTTTTGGTTGATTTGTGTCTTAAGGTGTTATTCTAGTACGAACTCTAGGGCTGTTTGTGATACTTATAGGAATAGCCCAACAGATTGATTGGAAAGAATAACTTTGAGGTGGTTTCGTACCCTACCATAATCTCTTCGTTTGTTCTCCACTATTAGTGACTTTGGAGTGACTCTTTGTTGCATGTTGAGGGATAGTTATATGATCCAATTATGTTATTATTGTTGAGAGAACTTGCACTAGTGAAAGTATGAACCCTAGGCCTTGTTTCCTAGCATTGCAATACCATTTGTGCTCACTTTTACCACTTGCTACCTTGCTGTTTTTATATTTTCAGATTACAAAAACCTATATCTATCATCCATATTGCACTTGTATCATCATCTCTTCGCCGAACTAGTGCACCTATACAATTTACCATTGTATCGGGTGTGTTGGGGACACAAGAGACTCTTTGTTATTTGGTTGCAGGGTTGTCTGAGAGAGACCATCTTCATCCTACGCCTCCCACGGATTGATAAACCTTAGGTCATCCACTTTAGGGAAATTTGCTACTGTCCTACAAACCTCTGCACTTGGAGGCCCAACAACGTCTACAAGAAGAAGGTTGCGTAGTAGACATCAGCCAGCTTCGTGGTCGTGGCGGCGGAGGGAGGCCGGGGGGGGGGGGGGAGCCGGCGATCTCCTTCGTATGCTCCTGTGAGAGTACGTCCAAGAGAGCTTTGGAGCGCGCCCGGAGCGGAGCCACCGATGTCCTTCGTCTGCTCCTGCGACAGTACGTCCAAGAGAGCTTTGGAGTGCCCGGAGGCCATGGTTGGAGTGGTGCCAACAGAAGGAAGGGACCGGAGGAGAATGAGTGTGGGTCTTTGGCTATGGCTGGGAGCTGGGGCTCAAGTTAATATAGCGGGCGAATGGCAATGAGCCGCGACAGACGGATGGACGGCTGGCACCGGAGTAGGTTCGTCGGTAGCTGTGGTGTAATGCGGAGCAATCGCTTGCACCGGGATGCCGCGCGGGTGGCGCTCTCTCGGCCGTCGCGCTGCTGCAATGCCGGCGCCAGTGAGAGGTCGCGTCGGGCGTGAATGCGGATGCCGCTTCAGTGACTTAACCGCAGGTGCTTTGTCTCACTGACATGTGGGCCCAACGGGCATCAGGCCCGCATGTCAGTGACACACCAACTGCACCTGCAGTTAAGGCTGGTGAATGCGGCATTGACGTTCTGGAGAGACGGTGATCGTTTCAGGCGGGAAGCGCGCGCTAGCGATGGAAGGGGTTTCAGTAGGCCAGGGCAGTCAGACGCTGGCGCGATGGTAAAATGTGAACTCATGGATGACGAGCCTTTGAAGCGTATGCGACATGTATTGACAACCAGGCGTCCATGCAACCGCTCTTGTCGCCAGCTAGCATTCGACGACCACCATTAGACACCACACAACCATACATAACTTACGAATAATGGACGAATCGAACAGACACACACTCATGTGCAGTGGCACTATGATCGGTTGCTCACGATAGTACATACTCCGCACCATAGTACCCTCTCTAGCTAGGCTGTTTTATAGATTGTCGTTGTGATGGACGATATACATGAGCAAGGCGCCCAGTCACGAGTATGACCATTGGTGTTGATCCAGGTGAATACATGCTCGGTGTTCGCGGAGGCCTCCAGCAAACGTCTAAACAGTAATTTCACATACGCATAATTTGGGTTTTTATTTCTTTCTCCATTGACAGGTAGGCCCGCATAGATAGATAGATAAAGAACACGAGCTGATGAGGCACATGTGGACTATTTGACTGGTCAACCAGACAAATACGGAGCTATAGAGCCAGTGACCGTATAATCACCATATCTCGTATACAATGATCAAAGTGAGCTATCAAGACAAGTTCAATGACCGCCAATGCATTTTACTCGGTAATAAATGACCAGGATTGAAGGGGAATCCAAATTTCCTTCGTCTTCTGTCCTTGAGCTCTTGACAAACCAATGCACTTTACGGTTGTCCGGCCACTCCACCCCAGAGCTGTCACCAAGCGTCGTTCATGCCACCGCGCCGCACACTAACCGGTAAGGAAGCGATGGCATCCTGCCGCGCCGAGTTCCTCGCCGCCCACGACCGCACACAGAATGGTAGGCAAGGGGTGGCATCCCACCGTGCCGAGTTCATCGCCGCTCGCGACCTCACACCTATGTGGGCGGAATTTGAAGCTGCCAAGGCCGAATGGGCGGTAGAGCAAGAGGTGGCCAAAGCCGCACAGAGGGAGCGGAAAAGTCAGAAAGCACTCAAGAAAAGAGAGACCCGCCGCCGCAAGAAAGAAGAGGACGCACGCGCTGCTGCGGAGAGGTCGGCGGAGATCCAAGCACGGTGGGGTGTCGCCAACAAAGCCGGGAAGGAGAACGACGGCGTCTGGCCAGCATGTGAGAAGTAGTAGTACTAGTAGTTAGTGTGTGTGTCTATGTCACCCGTATGTTTGTTTAATTAATTACGAGAATGTAACAGTACTACTAGTTACTACTGTAGTTTTTAGAGCAAATTACCAGTACATTAGCCTAGACTCAATGGAAAAATTCCTATCCTATGCATCAAATGTCATATCTTTCTCTATAGGAATTAAGATGCATGTCATCTCACTTCCTATGATTTTCATATTCCTATAAAATTCCTATCCTATGAACCAAAGGAGGCCTCTGCTGGAGTAACTACTGTAGCTAGCAGTACTGCTGGTACAGTAGTTTTCTTCAAGAAGCGGAATGCAAAGTCATGATGGTTCCTTCGTCCGAGCAACTTCACAGTGGGTAAGGTTGGGCCTGTGATTTGACGGATCATTAGTAATTACTGCGGCGCGACGACCGGGGTGAGTCTCCCTTGGAGTTCTGCGGGCATGGCAAGTGGAACAGGATGGTCGACGTCCCACATGTCGGCGAGCGGAAGTATTCTTTCCGATATCAAGGAGCAACGAAACAGCGTGGTATAGTATCACTGGTGATTTATATTTATTTTTTATTTCTAATGAATGCTAGCGTTTCAACTCTTACGACGAAGGAGTGCCAAACACACGGCACGTGCTGGATGTCGCACACGTCAGCGAAAGGAGTGGGACATGAACAGCGTGGTAGAGCGTCTCCACTTCTGGGTCGGAGACCACACGTAGTAGTACTACTGTACTAGTGGTATGAACGATACAAAGTGCGACCCGGAGAGAAAGACACGTCTAGTTGGAAGGTCTCGGGGCATACACGTAAACAAATATAAAACCTAATATGTGCCACCAATTAATATAATAGTAGTAGAGTACTTAGTCACGTACTCCATAACATCACCGGGCATTGCACGTACAACATTTAGTGGTAGTAAGAGACAAATGCCTATATGCCACGCATGTTCATACTATTTGTGCCTTTCTACTTCACTTACTGTGCTACGTTACACAGGTTCGCACGTCCACTCCTGGGTACATGTCCGTCTCGTAGTTCCAGTCCCACGTGTTCTTCATATAGATGGAACGATCCTTGCATGACACGTGCACCTTGATGCTAGATGTGTCGCGTATTGGCAAAAGGATGAACAAAGCTCACGTAAAAAAATAGAGTGGAAGAACATAGATTCCCGACGACCGAGAAGGAGCAAGTAACCTCTGGGTGGAGCATCTGCACTCGTAATATTTTATATTATTCAGCGATATAAAATCAACCAATCATCTCCACAGTGGACTGGAAGAGTACGAAACACGACAGCCCAGTGTAGTTACATCATACTAGTACATGGCTAACCCATGCTATCACCATATTTCTTGGCTTTCGTGCGACACCTATCTCTAGTAATCCAGCAGCCTGTATCGCTTCTCCCTCCTCGTCTCTCTCAAAGGCCCTGTTTGGATACTCTAACTCAGTTAAAGGTTAGAGTTAGATTCTAATCCTGAACTAACCCTGAAGTAACTCTAGCGAAAGAGGTGTTTGGATGTCAGGGTTAGATGGAGCGCGGATACGGCGAGGTGCCTTCATGGGCGGTGTGAGAGGGAGGGAGGGAGGGAGAGGACGAGAAGCTTCGAGGAAGTGGGGAGGGATCTGTTGCGGCGAGAGCGAGAGAAAATTGTGTTTTTTAGTGTCCCGAGAAGAACTAACCCAAATAAGCACCTCTTGGGTGGGTTAGATTTTTTTTGGGTTAGTTGAGTTCAAACTAACCCAAACTAACTCTAACACGTGGATCCAAACAGTAACCCAAACTAACCCTCCTGTTTGGATATTTTTGGGTTAGTTGAGTTCAAATCGCACAGCCCGACCTTTCCAGCAGTAAGTAAGTGGAATCCGCTACTCCCTCACCCTCCTCGCCTCTCTGTCAAACCGCCTATGCGAAAACTGCCGCGCGTACTGCCCGGGAAAAGCCCCGCCCTCAACTTTTAACTACGCGAAAATAGTTCGAGCTTGTTCGTTCTATACAAATACTAGTACTGTATGTTTATTCACCCGTGGGGTTGTTCAATGAATGGAGGGTCGGGGAGCACAAGTGAACAATACTACTACTAGTAGTAGTAAGTAGGAGTCGTACAGGTAGTCACCTTAAATAGAGAGTTTCTTTTCTTTAATGCCACGTACACAAATTGAAACGCTTGTTGTGGAGAGAAAAAGATAATCACTCCACTATATATGTACGCAGGGGCCTAAGCGCTTGCTTTACTAGGGTTGCTCTCTTCATTCTCTCATCCTCTCCAGATATAAACAAGATAGCGGTAGCGACATTTTCTCTCTGCTCACCGCTGGTCACAGATCCGGCCGGATCCCTACGGCTGGTGTGTGTAGAGGACTAGGTGCATCATTCACGCGGTCATCGCCGGCGAGGGAGGAAACCCACAGCTGCTGGACGGGCCCGATCCTCTGCCCGTGCCGTTCTCTCCGACACAACACCGACTCGGGAGGTCCTCCGAACCTTCTTCCTCCCTGCCGTATTGTCCGCAGATCCAACCTGCCACCGCCGACATCCCGATGACCCTCAGGTATAAGTTCTTCGAAAGTGGCCTTGCTCTACTGCCCCAGCTCCCCACGTGTCTGCATGTGCATCTTTTTCTACTCCCATCAGCTCTTCCAAAGCCACCTAAATTTTTTGTATTATTAGAGGTAAAGCTACTTCATGCATTCGAATCTAGGGCTTTGTTCAAACAACGAAGAAAGGGGGGAAAGTTGTAGCATGAGTCTAGGACTTGATTCAAAGAGGAAATAATATGGTGAAAGTAGTAGAGACCGAATACCCAACCGGTCTCTTGGTTGAAAAGGGAAATAATGGGAAAACACAGTACAAACTGGATAAGGAACAGATCTATTATTGGTTGAAAAAAGGATAGAAAGTGGCGGCTGGTGGACAAGTCAACAGAGTATGTCCAGGATTAGATTTGTTGCCCTCACATAGTAAAAGGTCTCCAGGATTAGAATTGCTGCCCCCACATAGTAAAAGGTCTCAGGATTAGATTTGCTGCCCTCACATAGTAAAAGGTCTCCAGGATTAGATTTGCTGCCCTCACATAGTAAAAGGTCTCCAGGATTAGATTTGCTGCCCTCACATAGTACAAGGTCTCCAGGATTAGGTTTGCTGCCCTCACATAGTAAAAGGTCTCCAGGATTAGATTTGCTGCCCTCACATAGCATGAACAAACTCTGCATCACCACTTTATGCCTCCTTGTAGGTACATTGTGCTGATGCGTCCACTGTCGCATGTCCTTATACCAACTTTTTGCTGTTGTTAATGTACGAGCGCATGTAAAATGAAGCGATCACACTGTTACCTTAAGGACATGCCTAACCAGTGTTAATGTTAATCTAATGCCTCCAGTGATATGATGCAATTAAACTGTGTTACAAATGGTACTCCTGCTGTTTTCCCCAGTATGATAAGTAAGTTGCTTCTTTACACTGCTGAGTGTCCTGGTGCCCCCATGGTCCCGTGCCCTTAAACCAACTCTTTAGCTGGTGTTGATTTGCTGTATTTGGTAAACAAGCAATGCCACAATTAAAGTAATCCCATATTTGACGAATGTCATTGTTGATCGTAATGCTTCCGGTAACATGAAGCATTGCTGACGTTTTAAAATTTCTACTGTCCTTGCGTGATTTCCATGAACATAATTATGATGCTTCTTTTCATTTCGTCTATGTTTCGTATCTTCTTATTGACCAGCAACTATTTACTTTCTATCTTTTTGTGCAGATAGGGATATCCATTTCACCTTGTTGCTATTGTGACCTTTTGGTGAACTGCACAAAACACTTTTTTGGAATAAGTGTCTTGTGCAGATCAACTAAAATGTCACGTGGGCAACATCTCTCAATTTTGGTGGAACTGCACAAAATGGTGATTGGAGTTTCCAAAATCTCCGTCAAATTCTGCTGGTAATCTCGTGCAACATTTTATTAGCCTTTGCAAGATGAGACGTAGCTGAATGATGCAATCTTTGCTTCATTTCAGGTGAACTGCAGAAAAAGTGGCATGAATTGAATCATCGAGTGGAGCTGCAGGTTGACTTCCACTAGTGCCAGTATTATAGTAATCTTGCTCTTTATTATCTGCGTTGTGCAAACAGGAATACTCAACTACAGATGTTGTATCGGTCAAGAGCATTCGCCAAGTTCTTAGATTGTATGACATGGCTAGCCAAGATGGATTTAATCCCGATATTCACGTTATCAAAAGGCTCTAATGGGTTGGTTCTGAATCTTGCAAGCTGGGAATCAATGAGATGTGTAGGTATCTTTGTTGTACTTATTATTTGAATCTTATTTGTTGGTTCTAAATCTTGCAAGATGGGAATCAATGAGATGTGTAGGCGTCTTTGTTGTACTTATTATTTGGATCTTATTTGTTGGTTCTGAATCTTGCAAGCTGGGAATCAATGAGATGTGTAGGCATCTTTGTTGTACTTATTATTTGGATCTTATTTGTTGGTTCTGAATCTTGCAAGCTGGAAAACACGACATGATTATGCAGAGGACAACAACTATAACAAACAGTTCAAACTTGGTAGTATTATCTTTGTGAAAGTGCGACAAATGTGCTGATCGTGTGCGTCCTGAGAATAATAATTCTAATTGTTGTGCATGTTGATCCTGTGGCACTGATAGAACGAGCCAATGCATTGCTTGTTTTAAGTATAAATTTCTATTAAAGCTAATTAAATTTAAGTAAAGTGACCACTAACTCCTGTTATTACAGTACCAATACAGACCCGCTCGTGAACTGACGTGTGGCCGGTTCTTAATGGAGGCGTTTGAATGCGCCGAGGGTGCATCTTCTGCTGGGCGTGTAGCGGACGAGGGAGGGGTAGTAACTGTTGTCGCCTGTACACACTCAGTTTACTGTTGAATCCAGTTCCCCAAGAGCTGAAAAACGAACTGCTGCCGCCGCCTACACACTCGTTCACTTGAAGAGACTCCAATGGCGATCCGAGGGGTGAGCCTGCTGGATATGGACTTCAGCAAGGAGTTCCCCTTTGAGTTCGCCGTTCAGTCCTATGGCTGCACCAAGTTGAATGTGATGTACACCAACGATCCGAACTCGGTGAAGCTCTGCCTCGCCGAGTTCAAGCAGTACCTACAGGACGAGAAAGCACAAGGTTGCAGGACTAGACCTTGTGCCCATCCATTCGTCTCCTGATAGGGACCAGCGGATCGCCGTCGCCCAGGTATGTGTGCGGGACGAGGTTCTCATCTGCCACTTCTATAGGGCCATCAGAGGTTCTGGAGCATTCGCCCATTTCATCGGCAGCGCCGACTGCACCTTCGCTATGGTGGAGAGAAGGAAGAACGCGACGATTCGGCCATGTGGTGCAACAAGCTTGTCGACATCCAGAAGCAATACAAGATCATCAGCAACGGGCAGGAGAAGGACTCCGTGGTTGACCTCGCCGAGACCATCATTGACCCCTGATACGCCAACATGAAAGAAGACAACGATACCAAGGACCTGAACACGTGGGAGGTACCTCTGAATCTAGCCTACATAACCTACGCGGCCAAGGACGCATACGCATGCTACGACATGTACAGGCAGATCTTGGACATGAGGGTGTGTCTGCTTCCCGTAACCGACGAGTACACGGACAGCCGCAGCGTCATGATCAAGCGTGCCAGGAAGGTCTAGATGTTGTACTTTATCTGTTTATAAGCACCTTTATCATCTGAGTGTTTCATGCATTAGCCTAAGTGTCGTAATTATCTGTTTTGTCCGAAATATTTCTTTTAAGAACCCATTAACCTGTTTGCTTTTTTAGTGGCTATTTGCTTATGTATGTAACTAGTTCACTTGTCCGTTAAAAAAACAAGTCCACTCGGCTGCCGTGCTTTGAATCTCCTTCCTCCCAACATATTGCCCTCCTCGGGTGGACCCAACAGGTCTCGTACATAGACATATGGGACCAACCACCTATTCATTTGTATTTCTTTATTTTGTTCAATCTTTCGTCCTCTTCCTATACAGCTCAGTTCTATTTTTCGTTTTCATTAATCCTATATCTGAATTTTCTCCCACTTTCTTTTTCGATGTAAACTGAGTTTTCTCCCAGTACTTTTCCCTAGAACCAACTCAACTGTCCCACGTCTAGCCTAAAAAATAATAATACCCCACGTACTATTAACTCATCAAATTTAAATGATATTTTATTTCGTAAGTTGAAAGTTCTTACAAAATAATAATAATAATTGTTTATATATAACTTGGCAAGTTAACTCCTAGTGATTGCGTACATAAGCTTGCAAAGATTTTACTGACCAATGCAGTAATAGATGTGCAATCATGTGTTTATGTTTTTATAACATTTCTCCGTCTAGCCCAACATGATATTTTCACCCAGCCCAGCAAGTTCGCGGATTTTGAGAAAAATGCAAATGGGCTTTAAATTCTACCATATATATAAATGGGCTGCATAGATGCTACATCATTGTTTCACCCAGCCCACCAAATGGACTAAAAAAACAAATGGACTGGCTGACATGTGGGCCAGTAGGTCGAAGCCTAAGAAGGCGTTGGATTTACATCCAACGGCCGGCATTCTTCTTCAATCTCTCGTCTTCTTCCCCCAGCACTGCCGGGACCGCCTGCTCCAGCCTCCGGCGTCCAGCAGCATTGTTTTGCGCTCCTTAGTGAAACGCTACCCCGCCAACGGCCAGGCCATCCCTCCACTCCGCACCTCCTGCTTTTCTCTGCCGAGTGTAGGCCCACCTCGCACCCGAACCAGTCAAGTTTCCCGCTCCTCTCCGTCTACGACTCCACTGCCGCGTCTTCCCCATCTCCGGGTCGTTCCAGTCTGGGGCCTCGCCGTCGTCCACCGCCTCGGTGCGCTCGGCGCGGCGTGGTCAACATACAAGAGTCATCGGAAGAGGACGTACGTGGAGAGCCTGACGGCTGGGACCCACGAGGTCCATGGTCGCATGCTAGGAAAGTTCCTCCTTATTACACACTGTACGTGGGAAGGCCTTCTGTATTCCGCGAAAAAAACGTTCCCCCCGCTCACAGGTCGGACCCACCAGCTATATCTTCGCACGGAAGGAAGTGCCTCCTTATTACGCACAAAAAATGAATACCCCCTGCTAGCTGGGACCCACCATAGTGGGTGGCTGACTTGTGGGCCTACTAAGTTGACGGGGACGGAGGGCTTTGTCAACTTAGTCAATATGAACGATTCTAGCACCAGTGACCATACGATGTCCATCGAACGACCATAGTGCTTCTTCAACCTCTGGTCTTCTTGCTCCAGCCGCCCAAAGCAGCGCCGGTCGTGTCGCGTGTCCTGCCACCCATGGCCGGCTGTGATGCCGCGGAGGCCTCACCGCCCCCTACTACTCCCACCGCTGGCCAGGGCATCCCTCTACTCACCCACACCCCCTATTATTCTGCGGCGACGGCAGCCTCACGCCGCAGCCGAACCAGTGAACCCTCATACTCCTCTCCGCGTGGGCATCCACTGTCGCGTCTTCCCCGGCTCCGCGTCGTCCCCTTCCTAGGCCTCGCCGTCGTCCACCGCCTTGGTGCTCTCGGCGCGGCGTGGTCAATGTGGTCAACGACCGACTTCCATCGGAAGAGTACTGTACGTGGAGAGGCTGACAGCTGGGTCCACGGCCGCAGCTGGGTCCACGGCCACAGCCCAGTTTTTTTGTGATTTGCCAAGTAAGTCGCTTTGTCAGGCCTGTTGGGCTGCAAATCTTTCAAGACGAGGAGAGCTTCATTCGGCTGGCCGAGAAAATGGCCTATCAGTAATGAGAAATGGGCTGTACATTTTTAAAACACATCAAACCGGCAATTAGTTTCAAATTTCTTTTTTTCATTTCGAGATTTTAAATTGCATTGATTTTTATGCGTGGACAATTTGTTGGATTTTATATTGATATACATTTATTTTTAAAATCAGTTTGAATGTGACTCGAAATTTCGGGATTAAAAACAGTTCGGACCGCACCGAAATATGCAAAATTTCGTATAATTTTTTAACCGTGGCCACAATATGGGCTGTAATGCTAACAAAAAGAATATGGGCTCCAAAAAAACCTTAAGAATTAGCAAATGGGCTGTAAATTATTAGAAATAATGGCAGATGGGTTGTATGCTGTTTTCCACAGATTTGAGGCTTTCCTAAAAAAAGGTTGACGCACAAGCAGTGACTGTTGGATTTCCATCCAACGGCCGTCGTGCTTCTTCAATCTCTGCTCTTCCTGCTCCAGCCGCTCAAACAAGCGCCGGCGGGACTGCCTGCTCCCTCCTCCCCGCGGCCGGCTGTGCTGCCGCGCAGGCCTCACCGCCCCACCGTACTCCCATCGCTGGCCTAGCCATCCCTCTACTCACCCACACCTGCTGTTATTCTCCGGCGACGGCAGACGAACCAGTAAACCCTCGTACAGTCGTACTCCCCTCCGCGTGGGAAACAACTGCCGAGTCTTCCCTGCCTCCGTGTCGTTCCCTTCCTAGGCCTCGCCGTCGTCCACCGCCCTGGTGCTCTCGGCGCGGCCTGGTCAACGTGGTCAACGACCGACATGCATCTGAAGTGGACTGTACGTGGAGAGGCTGACAGCTGGGTCCACGGCCGCACGCAAGGAAATGCCTCCTTATTACGCGCAAAATAATGATTCCTCCACCTGACATCTGGGACCCACCGAAAGGGCCTCTGTATTTCGCGAAAAAAACGTTACCGCCGCTGACAGCTTGGACCCACCAGCTATATCTTCGCACGCAAGGAAGTGCCTCCTTATTACGCACAAAAAAATGAATACTCCCCCTGCTAGCTGGGACCCAGTATAGTGGCAGGCTGACTTGTGGGCCTACTAAGTTGACGGGGACGGAGGGCTTTGTCAACTTAGTCAATATGCACGATTCTAGCTCCAGTGACCGTACGATGTCCATCCAACGGCCGTAGTGCTTCTTCAACCTCTGGTCTTCTTGCTCCAGCCGCCCAAACCAGCGCCGGTCGTGCCTCGTGCTCCTGCCTCCCGTGGCCGGCTGCGATGCGGCGGAGGCCTCACCGCCCCCTACTACTCCCACCGCTGGCCAGGCCATCCCTCTACTCACCCACAGCCCCTGTTATTCTGCGGCGACGGCAGCCTCACACCGCAGCGAACCAGTGAACCCTCATACTCCTCTACGCGTGGGCATCCACTGCCGCGTCTTCCCCGGCTCCGCGTCGTCCCCTTCCTAGGCCTCGCCGTCGTCCACCGCCCTGGTGCTCTCGGCGCGGCGTGGTCAACGTGGTCAAGGAACGGCTTCCATCGGACGTGGACTGTACGTGGAGAGGCTGACAGCTGGGTCCACGGCCGCAGTAAGGAAGTGCCTCCTTATTACGCGCAAAATAATTATTCCTCCACCTGACAGCAGGGACCCACTGGACGGGCCACCGTATTTCGCGAAGAAAACATTTCCCCCTGACTGCTGGGACCCACCAGCTACATCTTCGCACGCAAGGAAGTGCGTCCGGAAAAAAAACGATTCGCCCCCCTGACTGCTGGGACCCACCAGCTGCATCTTCGCAGGCAAGGAAGTGCCTGACAGTCGGGACCCACCTGGCCGAAGCGTATGTAGCGTTGTCATTCTGGTCGCGAACGTGTAACTACATACTGGTCGATGTAGAGGCGCGCACGTGTCGTAGTAGAGGCGCGCACGTAGCATGTACACGTACGTACAGCGGCCAGGGTGCAAGAAAGTAAATACGGCCACGTACGTACATACGGGCGGGGTCTCGAACGCCTACTCACGCGTACGTACGGCCAGGGCTCGTGTACATGGCTGGGTCGGAACGGAGAAACATCGTCGTCGCCGTGTTCATGGGGAGGCAACGGAATGCGTCGTGTTCATCGGGAGGCAACGGAACACGTGGGAGCCAACCGGCTTGGACGGAACAGCCGATGGAAACGAGGCCTGGCATACCGCAGAATGGAGGAAACGGCCTTGTGTTTGACCGGCCATGTTCGAAACGGGATCCTGTTCATCGGGAGGGGTCTGGAGTACCGCAAAACGGAGGAAACGGACCTCGTACGGTCGAAACGGGGGTCCTGTTGATCGGGAGGGGTGTGGCGTACCACAAAACGGAGGAAACAGACTTGTGTTGGAGCGCTACGGTCGAAACGGGGGTCCTGTTCATCGGGAGGGGTGTGGCGTACCGCAAAACGGGACTCCACGGGATACTGTTCATCTCCACCGTCGACCCCCTCCAGCCTCCACGGGCTACTGTTCATCCACCGTCGACCTCCTCCAGCCTCCACCTGTGACTGTTCATCCACGGGCTCCTGTTCATCCAGCCTCCACCGTGCGCTACTCCACCGGCTACTGTTCAACCAGCCCTCTCCACGGGCTCCTGTTCAACCACCCCTCCACGGGCTACTGTTCATCCAGCCCTCCACCGTCTACTGTTCATCCTGCCCTCCACGGGGTGGTCCTGTTCATCCTGCCCTCCACGGGGTCCTGTTCATCCAGCCCCAACCGGCTCGAACGATCGGGGTCCTGTTCATCCACCCCCACCGGGAACTGTTCATCCAAACCCCCCAGCAACGCTCACTGTTCATCCAGAGGCAACGCCACGGGGTCCTGTTCATCCACCCCCACCGGGAACTGTTCATCCAAATCCCCCCAGCAACGCTTACTGTTCATCCAGAGGCAGCATCGATCGGCTTCAGTTAGCAGCAGTAGCGAAGGAATCGCTCGATCGGGTTCAGTTATCAGCCATCGATCGATCGCTCGGGTTCAGTAACGCGTAGCCTGCAGTGCAATCGCTCGGGTTCAGTTAGAGCCCAACGCCTTGCTCGGGTTCAGTTAGAGCCCAACGCCTCGCACCCACGCGCATGCGTGTACGAGAGAAACGCGCATCGCTCGGCCCCGACCACCCACCGTAACCGGGAACACCCCGATATTTTCCTCGCCCTCGCTTCTACCACTGTTTTTCCATCATGGACGGCCCAAAGAATGTCATGCAGCTGCGTCTTCGGCCCTCCCAGGACGAAAAGCCCATTTTCTGTCATGATTTTTTGTCATAGAAGTAGGACCCCACCACATCTATGATGATACCGTGTTTTGTCACAATTATCGTCATAGAAGTGTCATAAGTATGACAGAAAAGATTTTCGTTCGGCCCAAAATGTCACGGATGTGTCTTTTTTTTGTAGTGGTGGCTGATAACCCACAAGTATAGGGGATCATTTGTAGCCTTCTCTGATAAATAAGAGTGTCGAACCCAACGAGGAGCTAAAGGTAGAACAAATATTCCCTCAAGTTCTATCGACCACCGATACAACTCTACGCACACTTGACGTTTGCTTTACCGGAAACAAGTATGAAACTATTTGGCAAGAATAAATCTACGAGTACTTTGCGGGAATAAAACTATGAATAAATTTCAAGGTAATAAAAGTGGATAGCTTTTGTCTACAAGAAAGTTATTTGTCCCTAGGCAATCGATAACAAGTACCAGTAATCATTCTTGCAACTTTATATGAGGGAGAGGCATGAGCTAACATACTTTCTCTACTTGGATCATATGCACTTATGATTGGAACTCTAGCAAGCATCTGCAACTACTAAAGATCATTAAGGTCGTGAAACCCAACCATAGCATTAAGTATCAAGTCCTCTTTATTCCCATACGCCATACCCCACCTACTCGGGTTTAAGTTTCTGTCACTCTCGCAACCCACCGTAAGCGAACCATGAACATATTGCAACACCCTACAGCGAGGGCCCCTCAGGTTTGCGCAAGATGCAGGGCACCGTAGGATAGCACCATAAATAAAATATACAATCATACCAACCAAGATCACGATTAACCCACATGACAAAACGGATCTACTCAAACATCATAGGATAACCATAGATCATTGGGAAATAATATATGGAGTTGAACACCATGTTTAAGTAGAGATTACAGCAGGGGGAAGAGGTGTTACACCGCTGCATAGAGGGGGAGAGATTTGGTGTTCACGGTAGCAAGATTGTTGATGTAGATCGCCGTCCCGATCGTTGCCCCGGCGGCACTCCGACGCCACCAGAAGCGAGGGGGAGAGAGCCCCCTCCTTCTTCTTCTTCCTTGGCCTCCCCCTAGATGGGAGGAGGGTTCCCCCTCTGGTCCTTGGTCTCCATGGCGGCGAAGGGGCGGGAGCCCCTCTGAGATTGGATCTCCCTCTCTGTTCTCTTCTGTTTCGCGTTCCCCAGATCTGGTCGAAAACCGTTTCTTATATTCCCGGAGATCCGTAACTCCGATTGCACTGAGATTTTAACATGATTGTTTTTCGGATATAAGCTTCCTTGCGCCCGAAGTAGAGGTCCAACCGACGTTCGAGGAGGGCACAACCCACTACCGCGCGCAGGGGCCTCTGGCGCGCCCTGGTGTCTTGTGGGCTGTGTGGGCCTCCGTTTGCGGTGATTACATATCCCAAAAATCACATATATTCCAAAATAATTCTCCGTGAAATTTTATTGCATTTGGACTTCGTTTGATATGGATACTCTGCGATACAAAAAACATGCAGAAAACAGGAACCGGCACTGGGCACTGGATCAATAGGCTAGTCCAATAAATCATATAAAAAGTTGCCAAAAGTATATACAAGTTGTATAATATTGGCATGAAACAATCAAAAATTATAGACACGACGGAGACGTATCAGTGGCGTGTTCATAAAACGCCATCAATTAATGGAAACTTAGCATAGAAGGAACATCGAGCTAGCACGATGCGTGCGGGCACATTGCTCGCGCAAGGCTATGATCCATATACTTGTGTGCCCAACAGAGCACTATTCACAGTAAATAATATTGTTCCGTTTATCCTAGTAGAGCAGTGGCGGCAAGCGTCACAAGAAGTAGATGATGATCAGATGATCGTTTATCCTAGTTAATTATGCATGTAATAGTTTACTTTGGTGTGTGGAAATGTCATGTATGTACTCGCCACCTATGTAATTGAATGTTTGCCGCATATTACACACATCTTGTTTATGTGAAATATTTCTGTTCTCTTGGCTCAACATAAACAGTTTATTGGAATGAACTGTATGCCCTCCATTGCACACACCTTGATCTAGCTGAACCATTTCTGTTGCGTTGCCTAATCGAAAACAGTTCATCCGAGTGAACCATATGCCGTATATCGCACACACCTTGATCTGGCCGACCGTTTCTTTTGTGTTGCCTAATCACAAACAGTTCATCCGAGTGAACCGTATGCTGTATATCGCACACACCTTGATCTGGATGACCGTTTCTTTTGTGTTGCCTAATCACAAACAGTTCAGCCGAGTGAACTGCATGCCGTATATCACACACAGCTTCATCTGGATGTCCGCTTCTGTTGTTCCGCCTCATCACAAACAATTTATCCGAGTGAACTGTATGCCGTGTATGGCACACGCCTTCATCTGGCTGTCTGTTTCTTTTGTTCCGCCTCGTCACAAACAGTTAATTGAACTGAACCGTATGCCCTGCATCACACACACAACTAAAATCTGAACCGTGTTTGATGTATCCTTCATCGCAAATGTTTTGCATCTTTTTTACGGGTTTTTACATCACCGTTTGCGATTAATGCATCACACACAGTTCCGTGAAAGGGTCTCTGATCGTAGTGTCGCATTAGCAGCATCCTACAGTAGTGCTCAATGGGCCTCCTACACAAGATTCGTGGTTGTGGTGCCATAGTGCACACCTCTCTCTATGCGGATGATGTGGCAGTCTTCATGGTGTCCATCAAGAGTGACATTGATCGACTCTCTCAAATTCTACAATGTTTTGGCGAGGCCAAGGGTCTCACAACTAACTTTCAAAAGAGCTCAGTCATACCAATCAGATGCGGTCACATAAACTTAACGCCCGTCCTTCTTAATCTGCCAGCTAAAAGATCCTCCTTCCCAATGAGATACTTGGGTCTACCCCTCTCGGCGTGTCAGCTGAAAAAAGTGGACTTTCAATTCCTGGAGGACAAGGTGGCGGCTAAGCTCACTCCTTGGGATGGAGGCAACATCACCACAATTGGACGTGCCATCCTCGTCAAATGGGTCCTCTCCTCCCAAGTGTTATACCACATTATGCCACTCATTGTACCTCCAAGCACTCTCCGTAGCACTAATAAACTTGAGAGAGCTTTCATGTGGTCAGGATCAAACAAGATAATAGGAGTGAAATGCAAGGTGAATTGGGGCATGGTATGCAGGCCATACGAGCGAGGAGGCCTTGGAGTGCTCAACACAGACAAGTTTGCGCGAGCTTTGCGGCTTCGGTGGCCTTGGTTTGAATGGAAAGAGCCTTCCAAACTGTGGGTTGGCATGGGCAACCCATGTGATGAGCATGATCTTGACTTCGTCTATGCATCCACCATCATCACATTTGGGGACTGATGCTACTTCTTGAGCTTGCGTTGGTTTTACCTTGAAGAGGAAAGGGTGACGCAACAAAGTAGAGTAAGTATTTCCCTTGGTTTGAGAACCAAGGTATCAATCCAGTAGGAGACAACGAGCAAGTCACCGAATACTTGCACAAACAATCAACAACTTGCACCCACCGCGATAAAGGGCTTGTCAATCCCTTCACGGTTACTTGCAAAAGTGAGATATGATAGAGATGTATAACTGGTAAAGTAATTTTTTTTGGTATTTTTTGTTTATAGATCGGAAAGTAAAAGATTGCAAAGAAAGTAAATCCGAAAATAAAATTGTAGACTGAAAACTTATATGATGGAAAATAGACCCCGGGGCCATAGGTTTCACTAGAGGCTTCTCTCAAAATAGAAAATATTACGGTGGGTGAACAAATTACTGCCGAGCAATTGATAGAAAAGCGCAAAGTTATGACGATATCTAAGGCAATGATCATGAATATAGGCATCACGTCCGTCTCAAGTAGACCAACACCTGCCTGCATCTACTACTATTACTCCACACATCGATAGACTCCTGCCTGCATCTAGAGTATTAAGTTCATAAGAACAGAGTAACGCTTTAAGTAAGATGACATGATGTAGCGGGATAAACTCAAGCAATATGATGAAAACCCCATCTTGTTATCCTCGATGGCAACAATACAATACGTGCCTTGCTGCCCCTTCTGTCACTGGGAAAGGACACCGCAAGATTGAACCCAAAGCTAAGCACTTCTCCCATTAAAATAGAAACCAATCTAGTTGGCCAAACCAAATCGATAGTTCGAAGGGACTTGCAAAGATATCAAATCATGCATATAAGAATTCAGAGAAGATTTAAATAATATTCATAGATAAGCTGATCATAATTCACAATTCATCAGATCTCGGCAAACACACCACAAAAAAGTACTACATCGAATAGATCTCCAAGAACATTGAGGAGAACATGGTATTGAGAATCAAAGAGAGAGAAGAAGCCATCTAGCTACTAGCTATGGACCCGTAGGTCTGTGGTAAACTACTCACGCTTCATCGGAAGGGCAATGGTGTTGATGTAGAATCCCTCCATGATCGAATCCCCCTCCGGCAGGACGCCGGAAAAGGACCCTAGATGGGATCTCACGGGTACAGAAGGTTGCGGCGGTGGAAAAGTATTTTCGTGGCTCCTTCTGTTCTTTTTGGGATATATGAGAATATATAGGCGGAAGAAATAGGTCAGTGGAGTCATGAGGGGCCCACAAGGGTGGGGGCACGCCCTACCCCCTGGGCGCGCCCTCCATCCTTGTGGCCACCTCGTGGCTTCCCTGACTTGCACTCCAAGTCCTCTGGATGTCTTCTGGTCCAAGAAAAATCATCGTGAAAGTTTCATTCCGTTTGGACTTCGTTTGGCATTCCTTTTCTGTGAAACTCTAAAACAAGGAAAAAACAGAAACTGGAACTGGGCTCTAGGTTAATAGGTTAGTCCCAAAAATAATATAAAATAACATATTAATGCATATAAAACATCCAAAACAGATAATATAATAGCTTGGAACAAGCAAAAATTATAGATACGTTGGAGACGTATCAACGGCGCAAGAAACCTTTTTAGGAGGTTCCTTGGATAAATGAGTGGAAGCCCAAGGAGATAGGTCCGCTCATTTTCGAGGCTTCATCTCGCAAAAACTTGAAGATCAGAGAGGCACTGAAGAATAATGCTTGGGTTGCCAAGGTCAAAATATCTGTAAACTTCACCATGGAGCAACTCCGTCAATTTGTGGCCATCTGGACGCCCATCCAAGGTTTTCATGTTGATGAGCATGCCGAAGATGGTGGAGCCTCTGTTACTGTCACTGCTGTGTCTGGTGCTGACCTCCTTGCTTGGATGGGGCAGATGTTTAAGAGGATATACACTCCTGCGCTGACTGACACTCCCTTCACTGGTGGTGCTGTTTTTCCCTTGAACCCTTTCAGGCTCATCAAGGCTCAATTGTAGAGGATGGGCCAATACATGCTGGAGTGTCTCAGTCCGGAACCTGATCTTTTCACTGAAATCTTTGTGGCTCAGTTTATCCCCGGTGGCTGTGTGATTATGTCTGCTGCTGTCAACTTGGGGGAGGAGGATCACTAGCAGTTTCAGCCAGTCTCCCAAGGAAGGGCTCTGCAGGTGATTGCTTCCTCTTCCAATGAAGCCTCTGCCTCCTCCCGCAAGTACAAAGCCCCACTAGACTTCACCGCTGTCAGACGCAGTTCTCGCACTAATAAGTATGATGGTTTCAAGGTTAATCAGATCACTGACGCCAGGCAGGCAAAATATAAAGTTAAGCCTCGTGCTACACCATCTGTTAAGGTCTCCTCTGCGGCCCCGGCTTCTGACAATGTGACACCACCACCACCTATGTCTCTGTATGAGATCAAATGCGTGGGCTCGCGTTGTGGTATTCCACCTAAAGAGATCTATGAAGACAAGCTGCTGGTTGGGCAGCAGTCTGCGGCCACGCCTCGTCCTTCTGTTCCAGGAGATGAATAAATCCTGGAATGTGCTTTCCTAGAATATCAGAGGTTTAAAATCTGATAAGAAACTTTTGGCCCTAAGAAATGCGATCGACTCCAGTGGCTGTGCGGTTATATGTATCCAGGAAACTAAGTGTGCTTCTTTTGATTTAGCTTTCGTTAAAACTTTCTGTCCTAAGCGATTTGATAAATTTGTGTTTGCCCCCTCGGTGGGTGCCTCTAGAGGTATTATTACCATTTGGAATAGTTCTATTTTCACCGGCTCTCCTTGGCATGTCAGTACTTTTGCTGTGGGAATTTCTTTTGTTTCTACCCAGTCTGCTGATGCTTGGAATCTTGTTAATGTTTATGGTCCTTATTCTGGGCAAGAGAGAGATGATTTTTCCTCGTGGTTGTTTGACCTTAATATTCCGGATGATGGAAACTGGTTAATCCTAGGGGACTTTAATTTCATCAGATCAACCACTAACAAAAATAAGCCAGGGGGAAATGCCAATGACATGTTGTTGTTTAATGAAATCATTAGGGCTCAATCGTTGATGGAATTACCTGTTAAGGGGAGATCCTTTACTTGGAGTAATATGCAAGAGGACCCACTTCTGGAACAGCTCGATTGGTTTTTCACTTCCTGCAATTGGACTACTACTTACCCCAACACCCTGGTTATGCCCATGGGCAAACCTGTTTCTGATCATATACCTTGTGTTGTCACTATTGAGTCTATGATCCCTAAGTCTAAACTATTCAGATTCGAGAATTTTTGGACCAAGCAGCCTGGTTTCTTAGAAGTGGTGCAACATTCTTGGGCGAAACCTTGCTTTGCGCCTAATTCAGCCTCTCTCATTTGCAAGAAATTGAAAACTCTTCGATATGATCTCAAACAGTGGAGCAAAAAGATCTCTAGACTCAAACTTCTGATTCATATCTGCAATGAGTCCTTACTTTTCCTTGATAATCTTGAAGATCAAGGGGGCCTCTTTCTTCTTGAAGCAGACTTTAGATGTGTTCTCAAAAAACACTTAAATGAGCTTCTTTGTAATCAGAATGAGTACTAGAGGAAACATTGCACAATTCGATACTTCAAGTTTGCGGATGAAAACACCAAGCTTTTTCATGCCTTAGCTACTAAAAGATTCAGACACAACTCCATTGCGTCCTTGAGACATGGAGATTCGGTTGTGCTTGATCATGCGGGTAAGGAAGGAATCCTCCACTCTGTTTACAAGGAGAGAGTGGGCACCTCTAAACCCACTACCATGAAATTTGATCTTGCCAGAATCATACGCAAAGTGGAGGGTTTGGAAGGGCTTTCACTACCTTTCACTCATGCTGAGATTGATGTTGTGGTTCGGGCCATGCCACTTGATCGTGCTCCCGGCCCTGATGGTTTCAATGGATGCTTCTTGAAATGCTGCTGGCCGACCATTAAGGAGGATTTTTATAAACCGTGCGATGAGTTTTACGATGGCAACTTGGATGTTGATAGCATCAATGAGGGATACATCACTTTGATCTCGAAGATTGCTTCGCCTGAAACTGCTAATGACTTCAGACCGATCACGCTGCTTAATTGTTGCCTCAAAATTATCACTAAGTTACTTGCCAACCATTTACAGAAAATAATCTTGAAGATTGTGCATAGAAACCAATATGGCTTTCTCAAAGGAAGAACGATACAGGACTGTCTAGCCTGGGCATTCGAGTTTATCCACCAGTGCCAAACATCCACGCGGGAGGTGGCCCTCCTAAAATTGGATTTTGCTAAAGTGTTCGACACTATTGAGCATGAACCAATGATGAACATTATGAAACACATGGGGTTTGATGAGAAGTGGCTGAGTTGGATGAATTCAATCTTTGGTTCAGGTGTTTCTTCTGTGCTTTTAAATGGATGCCCCGACAGGAAATTCAAATGTAAGTGTGGGGTGCGCCAGGGCCACCCGTTATCGCCACTGATCTTTGTGTTGGTGGCAGACTTATTACAGGTGGCCATCAATGATGCCTTCTCGTGTTAGCTGATCCATTTGCCTTTCCCCTCGCCTACTATGACTGATTATCCGGTGGTTCAATATGCTGACGACACGATCCTTCTCTTACCAGCCTGCCCTTCCCAAGCATCAGTGATGAAATCTATTCTTGTGGACTATGCAAATTTGGTTGGGCTCAAGATCAACTTCGACAAGTCCACTCTTGTCCCGATTAATATGCCTCCAGAGCTAATGGATGAGTTAGCTCAAATCTTTGGCTGTAAGATTGGCACCATGCCCTTCATTTACCTTGAGTTTCCCATGGGGACAACTAGACCTTCTATGCTCGATCTTATGCCACTGGTGCATGGTGTTGAGAGAAAATGTCCACGGCACTGTCTCTGATGTCCACTGGAGCTAAACTCACGCTGGTTAATTCGGCGATCACCTCTATGCTCATTTATGCCATGTGCACCATCAAACTCCCTCCACGGGTGATCGAGTATTTGGACAAACTTCGAAGATACTGCCTATGGGCAAAAAACTCCGATGATGGAGTCAAGTCAAATTCCTTAGCTGCTTGGGATCTAGTTTGTCGACCAAAGTCGAAGGGGGGACTGGGCATAATCGACATCAAGACTCAAAATGTGGCTCTCCTCCTCAAACACCTCTTCAAATTCTATAACAAGGAGGATGTGCCTTGGGTCTCCTTGATCTGGACAGCTTACTACCAAGACAAAGTACCCCACACGTGCAGTGCGGTTGGCTCGTTCTGGTGGCGTGATGTTATGATGCATAGTGACATCTTCAGAGGGATCACGTCTGTGGAGGTTGGGGATGGTTCCTCGACCCTTTTCTGGAAAGACTTATGGCTTGGTGGTGTTGATCATCCTTTGATGCACTCTTTTCCTAGGGCTTTCTCCTTCAGCATGGTGGAGGACGCTTCAGTGAAAACTGTCTTGCTTGCCAATGACCCTAGTGAGATTTTCCACCTCCCTCTCTCTGCGCAAGCCAGGCAGGAGATCAGAGACTTGCAATCCCAGTCAGCCCATGTTTTACTTGACATGGTGAATGTTGATGTTTGGTCCTGCTCCATTGCCAACGTGTTCTCTCCCAAGATATATTATGAACACTGCTTCAGGGAGGTGGTGGTTGATGAGTCGTTTGGATGGCTATGGAAAGCAAAAAGCCCCATCAAGTTCAAGGTGTTTTGCTGGCTGCTGATGGTTGATCGGTTGAACACTAGAAACATGCTCAAGCATCGTCATTATAACATTGCAAATAACAACTATGCCTGCTTGCTATGCAATCATCCGCCTGAGGAGACTGTGGAGCACCTATTCTTTCATTGCCCCTTCAGCGTGCAGTGTTGGAGTAAACTGGGGATCCATTGGCCTAATCTTGACAATCGTCTAAGGTTGATTCGCGCAGGGAAACAACAATGGGATCAACCGATCTTTATGGGCATCTTCATGCTGGCTTCATGGAGTATCTGGAAGGAGCGCAATGATGAGCACTTTAGAGGGGTGCCACACTCTTTTGATTCTTGGCTGACGCGCTTCAAGAGCCTTGCTGGACTACTTGTGCATAATTGTAGACAGGAGCTGCACCCCTTTCTATCCACCCTCCTCCAAAACTCGTAATCATCTGTGTGTACTCTGTTTGTACCCCCATTTTGTGCTACCCACACGCTTGGTTGTAATCTTCCTAGGTTAGTCCTAGTCATGGCTTGGGGGCCTTAACCCCACCCTTGTACGTATGTAAGTCGGTGACATGATTTAATACAAAGTCAGTGGGAGCCTCTCCCACTGCCATTTAACCCTAAAAAAAAGCATGCCGAAGATGACATTGTGTGGAAGCACACGGCCAGCGGGCATTACTCAGTGGCCTCTGCCTACGCGGCCCAATTCTTGGGAATGGTATACTCTCCCATGGAGCACATGATCTGGAAAGCTTGTGCCCCTCCCAAGGTCAAGTTCTTCTCTTGGTTGGCTAACCAAGATCGTATTTGGACCGCCGATAGAATCGCCAGGCGGGGATGGCCTAACTAGGGTATGTTCCCGCTATGCGAGCAAGTTTAGGAATTCGGGCCACACCTCTTATACAAATGCTGGTTCACGCTTAGACTCTGGAACTTGATAAATGACTGGCTACACTTGATTGACTTTGATACTTCAAATTGGCACCTCGTGGACTCCGTTACCAAATGGTGGTCCAGGAGATCCGACGACCGCATGCCCAAGAGGAAGGCCATGGCGGCCCTGACAATGCTTATGGGATGGACCATTTGAAATGAGCGGAACGCCCATGTCTTTGAGCACAAGAATACACCAACATCATTCTTGTTCAACAATATTAGATGTGAGATCAAACTTTGGATTTCCGCCGGAGCAAAGAAATTGGGAGAGTGAGGCCTCACTCTCCCAGTTTTAATCCAAAGTTTGATCCGGGAGAGTGAGGCCTTTGTAGTTTGGGTCTTGTAACACAAATTATATACTCTTCTTAATTAATATATGAGGCAAATATTTTGCCTTGGTTTAAAACAAAAGAATTCCTCCTCCTCAACCTCGAAAGGCCATCTTCTACAACATCGACAAAGCTCTGCTAGGGTTCGAGGAAATCACAGAGTTATCCGTTAGAGAACTCAAGCATGCATCCGGCTAGATCGAGAACCAAATTAACTAACTACCAACAAAATCACATGTGTACGTGCCATCCTCATCAGAGATGATTGTGCATCATTCCATTGTAGTCGAGGCAATGGAGGAAAGAACCATCGATAGTAGAAGCTAGTTTGTCTGACGGACACAGGGGAATGGGGAAACCTCTTTATCCATTTGGGTTGGGGATGGGTGGGTGAGGGGAGGAGGAAGTGATGCAGAGCATCCTACGGACATCACCATGTCAAGAGTCCGTTTGGCAAGTGACACATGCGACATCTACTTCACATACATAAAGGTGAATCATCTCCTTTACACGTGTTCACTTGACCCCTTCGAGGATGGTATACTACTTGACACTCCTCTCGTGTGCATACATAGGTATTGTCAAAGCATCACCGATGACGAGGAAGAGTCCAAGCACAAGAGAACAACTACATCATCAGCAAGGGAAGCATGGAAGAGAAGGAAGAAGAGGATTGTGCCAGCCCAAGAAAACCGGTACAACCGGCCTACTACCGGTCAATTACTGTTCTGCCGGTATAATCTGTCCACTACCGCTCAACTACCGCTCAGCCTGGACACCTTACTGTAATTGAGCGGTACAAGACAGGTACCACCTCGGTAGTTATAGTACAACTGGTACAACCGGTCCTTCCACCGGTACAGCCGGTTTGCCTGCGCGCAGAGTTGGCCACGTGGCTTTGTATCCTTCCCATTCCGCCCCTCTCTTACCCCTTCGTGGCTAGGACTATATATACTCTTTCCCCACCTCATTTCTAGGGATAGCTAAGAATAGATCTAGACATTAGAGCTTAGCTCATGTATCTCCCCTTGTGTAATTCCTTTTGAGAGAGGGAGACTCCATTGGAGTTCAAGACCTCCATTGGAGAAGATCCTTAGGGGTTAAAGACCCCTTCTTAGGGAAGATCCACACATGGATTCAAGACCCATCTCTCCTTAAGATTTGGATGAAGTACCTTGTATCTTTATTTCCCTTGTTGTTCTTGGATCTTGATGCACCTCTTGTATTGCTTGTGATTTTAAGAGTACTTGGAGTGAATCTTGTCTAATAGAGTGGTTTCCCCTTTTATTCCTCCATGTTTCCCCATGTGTTCTTCGTGTTTATCCTCAAATCCATCTCCAATTCGTGAACATCGGGACAAATCTCACCGCTTAGGGTTCTACCCTACATCATCTCGGTATCATGAGCCATGTTGACACGAATTTGGAGCCCTACCCCCACTTTCTAGCCCTTAGTTCATTGTGTTCTCGCCCAATTTCGAAAATTTCCCCAAAAAATTATTGCATTTTTTGTGTTCTTGTGAGTTCTTGTTGATTGTGATATGTGGATCTAGTGTTTAGCAAGTGGATCCACCTCCCATGGCGTTCTCTAGTGTTTAGCAAGTGGATCCACCTCCCATGGCATTCTCTAGTGTTTAGCAAGTGGATCCACCTCCCATGGCGTTCCCTAGCCCAATTTTTTCTTTCCCCTTCGATTTAGCCCCAAAATTTTGATTTGGTCAGCCCCCAAGTTCATCCGTGCGCAGATCTAGGAATTTTCCCATGCAGAGTGGTACAACCGGCCCCATGGCGGTACAACCGCTCCCCCAACACCTGATGTCTCCGCCAGCACAAAACTAGAACCCTAGTTTTGCCCTAGGAACGGTACAACTGCCTTCCAAGCGGTACAACCGCAACCCCCAGGTCCAGCACTTCCGCAATCTCAAAAACGGCACCTCCATGATGCTCCAGGAGCGGTACAACTGGCCACCCAAGCGGTACAACCACCCCTCCCAGTTTCAGTCTCAGCTTATTCACCATTTTGACCATCACTTCTTCACCCGAACTCTGATTTTGACGTTCTTTAGCTCGTTGGGTATGACATTCCCCATACCACAAAAATACTAACACCACCATTTGAACCCATCAAAATTTTCAAATTTTGGCAAGTTTTCCTAATCCCTCCACCATAACTTTCGCACCACCACCCAAAACTTTTGCAACCTAACCCATTTTGGTTCCCATTGCATGTGTGGTTGTTTGAGTTATGATTTGAGTCTCCTAAGGAGTTTTGGATACTTAGGGACGGTTACTTCTTCATCAACCACCGGACGACATGTATCGCTGCATCAACTACATCAACAACCGACGACAGTCATCCATCCTTTGAGACCATGTTCAATCGGAAGCAAGGCTGGTGACCCCCGACTTCGTGAAAGGTTAAGTGTGACGAAAGTATCCATTCCGTCATACACTTTTCCTTCCTTGCCATGACATTTTAATAGCCCCACCATCTTTGTGATTACCATTTTACCTGCTGAGACTAGCTATCTCAGTATTGTCGGGCTTCGTTAAACCTTGAGCACCATAGTGATACGTATCTTGTTGAATCATTTGGTATATCATATGATAGATTACTCCACTACTGTAGGATGGTCCAAGCGCGAAAGTACAATTAGAGACCCTTCGACAAAACGGTGTGTGATGCATTAATCGCAAAAGATGGTGTAAGAAAACCATCAAAAATGAAACGAACTATTTGCGATGGCACAGACATCAAACACGATTCAGATCAGAGCTGCGTGTGTGATGCGTGGCATACCGTTAATCCATACAAACTGTTTGCGATGAGCCAGAACAATAGAAATGGTCAGCCAGATGAGGGTGTGTGTGATATATGACATACAGTTCACTAGGATGAACTGTCCGTGATTAGGCAGCACAACAGAAACGGTCAGCCAGATCAAAGTGTGTGCGATGGAGGGCATATAGTTCACTCGGATGAGCTGTTTGCGATGAGCCAAGACAATAGAAACAGTTCAACTGAACAAGTTGTATGTGATACGCGGCAAACAGGTACATAATCAGAAATGTGTGTGAAGACCAATAATAACATAGACGATTGCTGCTAATAAGCCATGTGATTTGCTCTGTCTATAGAAGAACAACATATATAAAACTAAAATAAACATCCAATTACATACGTGACTATATGACTATACAAATCATTCGCACACACCTCAATAAACAATTGCATGCATTCTAAATTAGAAGAAACGATCATCTAGTCGTCTACTTCTTGTGACGCTCCCGCCACTACTCTATGGCCCGATCCCTCATTTGGGGCAGGACGAAGACACTTCCTCATGTCAACAATCCGCCTGTACATCTTGTAGCTTGTGTACGCGTCCTTGGTCGCATACTTGACATGTTCTGCACCCAGTCTCTGATCCCAAGCACTGTGCCAGGCGTTCTTGTCCCTCTTGCTCTCATCCTTTATCTTCATGTAGTAGGGGTTGATGATGGATGAGGCGAGGTCAACTAAGGATTCTTGGTGCTGCCCCAGACCTTGTAGTGGTCACGGTTGTTGACAAGATTCTGGCAGGCCAAGCCCAAAACCTCGAGCACTTTTCGATCGTTGGTGGTGTCCATCGTAGCGAAACTGTAGTCGGGGCTGTTAATAAACCTGGTGAAATGCTCGCAAGGCCTTGTGGCCAGGTAGTAGTGGTAGACGAGGACGTCATCTCGCACGCACAACTGGGCAACGGCAACCTTCTGATCATGCCCACCATGACTGCTAGCGAACTCGAGGCCGAAGCCGACCACTTGGTACTTGTCCTCAGCAAGCAACTGCTCCATAGTTTGGATGGAGCTCTCCACCGAGACCGGCTCCTTCGTGTACACCACCGAGAGGTCCTTCCCCCTCACATGGGTGTCCACTATGTGATGCGTGGTGAACTGTCCCCCGTTGTCGTTGTTGGTGTTGGAAATATGCCCTAGAGGCAATAATAAATGGTTATTATTATATTTCTTTGTTCATGATAATTGTCTATTGTTCATGCTATAATTGTGTTATCCGGAAATCGTAATACATGTGTGAATATATAGACCACAACGTGTCCCTAGTAAGCCTCTAGTTGACTAGCTCGTTGATCAACAGATAGTCATGGTTTCCTGACTATGGACATTGGATGTCATTGATAACGGGATCACATCATTAGGAGAATGATGTGATGGACAAGACCCAATCCTAAGCATAGCTCAAAGATCGTGTAGTTCGTTTGCTAGAGCTTTTCCAATGTCAAGTATCTTTTCCTTAGACCATGAGATCGTGCAACTCCCGGATACCGTAGGAGTGCTTTGGGTGTGCCAAACGTCACAACGTAACTGGGTGACTATAAAGGTACACTACGGGTATCTCCGAAAGTGTCTGTTGGGTTGGCACGGATCGAGACTGGGATTTGTCACTCCGTATGACGGAGAGGTATCTCTGGTCCCACTCGGTAATGCATCATCATAATGAGCTCAAAGTGACCAAGGGGTTGGTCACGGGATCATGCATTACGGTACGAGTAAAGAGACTGGCCGGTAACGAGATTGAACAAGGTATTGGGATACCGACGATCGAATCTCGGGCAAGTAACATACCGATTGACAAAGGGAATTGTATACGGGATTGATTGAATCCTCGACATCGTGGTTCATCCGATGAGATCATCGTGGAACATGTGGGAGCCAACATGGGTATCCAGATCCCGCTGTTGGTTATTGACCGGAGAGGCGTCTCGGTCATGTCTGCATGTCTCCCGAACCCGTAGGGTCTACACACTTAAGGTTCGGTGACGCTAGGGTTGTAGAGATATTAGTATGCGGAAACCCGAAAGTTGTTCGGAGTCCCGGATGAGATCCCGGACGTCACGAGGAGTTCCAGAATGGTCCGGAGGTGAAGAATTATATATAGGAAGTCCAGTTTCGGCCACCGGGAAAGTTTCGGGGGTTATCGGTATTGTACCGGGACCACCGGAAGGGTCCCGAGGGTCCACCGGGTGGGGCCACCTGTCCCGAAGGGCCCCATGGGCTGAAGTGGGAAGGGAACCAGCCCTTAGTGGGCTGGGGCGCCCCCCCTTGGGCCTTCCCCTGCGCCTAGGGTTGAAAACCCTAGGGGTGGGGGGCGCCCCACTTGGCTTGGGTGGGAAGCCACCCCCCTTCCCCCTTGGCCGCCGACCCCCATGTAGATGGGTTCCAGGGCCGGCGCCCCCCCTCCAGGGGGCCTATAAATAGTGGGGGGGGGGGAGTGAGGGCAGCAGCACCACATCCCCTGGCGCCTCCCTCTCCCCCTGCAACACCTCTCCATCCCGCTTGTGCTTGGCGAAGCTCTGCCGGGATCCCGCTACTTCCACCACCACGCCGTCGTGCTGCTGGATCTCCATCAACCTCTCCTTCCCCCTTGCTGGATCAAGAAGGAGGAGACGTCACTGCTCCGTACATGTGTTGAACGCGGAGGTGCCGTCCGTTCGGCACTCGGTCATCAGTGATTTGGATCACGGCGAGTACGACTCCATCAACCCCGTTCATTGGAACGCTTCCGCTCGCGATCTACAAGGGTATGTAGATGCACTCCTTTCCCCTCGTTGCTAGTATACTCCATAGATGGATCTTGGTGATGCGTAGGAAATTTTAAAATTCTGCTACGATCCCCAACAGTGGCATCATGAGCCAGGCCTATGCGTAGTTACTATGCACGAGTAGAACACAAAGCAGTTGTGGGCGTAGATGTTGCCAATTATTCTTGCCGCTACTAGTCTTATCTTGTTTCGGCGGTATTGTGGGATGAAGCGGCCCGGACCGACCTTACACGTACGCTTACGTGAGACAGGTTCCACCGACTGACATGCACTAGTTGCATAAGGTGGCTAGCGGGTGTCTGTCTCTCGCACTTTAGTCGGAACGGATTCGATGAAAAGGGTCCTTATGAAGGGTAAATAGAAATTGGCATATCATGTTGTGGTTTTACGTAGGTAAGAAACGTTCTTGCTAGAAACCTATACAAGCCACGTAAAAACTTGCAACAACAATTAGAGGACGTCTAACTTGTTTTTGCAGCATGTGCTATGTGATGTGATATGGCCAGAAGATGTGATGAATGATATATGTGATGTATGAGATTGATCATATTCTTGTAATAGGAATCACGACTTGCATGTCGATGAGTATGACAACCGGCAGGAGCCATAGGAGTTGTCTTTATTTTTTGTATGACCTGCGTGTCATTGAATAACGCCATGTAAATTACTTTACTTTGTTGCTAAACGCGTTAGCCATAGAAGTAGAAGTAATCGTTGGCGTGACAACTTCATGAAGACACAATGATGGAGATCATGATGATGGAGATCATGGTGTCATGCCGGTGATGAAGATGATCATGGTGCCCCGAAGATGGAGATCAAAGGAGCAAAATGATATTGGCCATATCATGTCACTATTTGATTGCATGTGATGTTTATCATGTTTTGTATCTTATTTTCTTAGAACGACGGTAGTAAGTAAGATGATCCCTTATAATAATTTCAAGAAAGTGTTCCCCCTAACTGTGCACCGTTGCGAAGGTTCGTTGTTTCGAAGCACCACGTGATGATCGGGTGTGATAGATTCTAACGTTCGCATACAACGGGTGTTGACGAGCCTAGCATGTACAGACATGGCCTCGGAACACATGCAATACACTTAGGTTGACTTGACGAGCCTAGCATGTACAGACATGGCCTCGGAACACGGAGGACCGGAAGGTCGAGCATGAGTCGTATAGAAGATACGATCAACATGGAGATGTTCACCGATCTTGACTAGTCCGTCTCACGTGATGATCGGACACGGCCTAGTTAACTCGGATCATGTTTCACTTAGATGACTAGAGGGATGTCTATCTGAGTGGGAGTTCATTGAATAATTTGATTATATGAACTTAATTATCATGAACTTAGTCTAAAATCTTTACAATATGTCTTGTAGATCAAATGGCCCACGTTGTCCTCAACTTCAACGTGTTCCTAGAGAAAACCAAGCTGAAAGATGATGGCAGCAACTATACGGATTGGCTCCGGAACCTGAGGATCATCCTCATAGCTGCCAAGAAAGATTATGTCCTAGAAGCACCGCTAGGTGAAGCACCAATCCCAGAGAACCAAGATCTTATGAACGCTTGGCAATCACGTGCTGATGATTACTCCCTCGTTCAGTGCGGCATGCTTTACAGCTTAGAACCGGGTCTCCAAAAGCGTTTTGAGAAACATGGAGCATATGAGATGTTCGAAGAGCTGAAAATGGTTTTCCAAGCTCATGCCTGGGTCGAGAGATATGAAGTCTCTGACAAGTTCTTCAGTTGTAAAATGGAGGAAAATAGTTCTGTTAGTAAGCACATACTCAGAATGTCTGGGTTACACAACCGCTTGTCTCAGCTGGGAGTTAATCTCCCAGATGATGCGGTCATTGATAGAATCCTTCAGTCTCTTCCACCGAGCTACAAGAGCTTTGTGATGAACTTCAATATGCAGGGGATGGAAAAGACCATTCCTGAGGTATATTCGATGCTGAAATCAGCGGAGGTGGAGATCAAAAAGGAACATCAAGTGTTGATGGTGAATAAAACCACTAAGTTCAAGAAAGGCAAGGGCAAGAAGAACTTCAAGAAGGACGGCAAGGGAGTTGCCGCGCCCGGTAAGCCAGTTACTGGGAAGAAGTCAAGGAATGGACCCAAGCCTGAGACTTAGTGCTTTTATTGCAAGGGAAGTGGTCACTGGAAGCGGAACTGCCCCAAATACTTAGCGGACAAGAAGGCCGGCAACACCAAAGGTATGTGATATACATGTAATTGATGTGTACCTTACCAGTACTCGTAGTAGCTCCTGGTATTTGATACCGGTGCGGTTGCTCATATTTGTAACTCAAAACAGGAACTGTGGAATAAACGGAGACTGGCAAAGGACGAGGTGACGATGCGCGTCGGGAATGGTTCCAAGGTCGATGTGATCGCCGTCGGCACGCTACCTCTGCATTTACCTACGGGATTAGTTTTAAACCTCAATAATTGTTATTTAGTGCCAGCTTTGAGCATGAACATTGTATCTGGATCTCGTTTAATTCGAGATGGCTACTCATTTAAATCCGAGAATAATGGTTGTTCTATTTATATGAGAGATATGTTTTATGGTCATGCCCCGCTGGTCAATGGTTTATTCTTGATGAATCTCGAACGTGATGTTACACATATTCATAGTGTGAATACCAAAAGATGTAAAGTTGATAACGATAGTCCCACATACTTGTGGCACTGCCGCCTTGGTCACATTGGTGTCAAGCGCATGAAGAAGCTCCATGCAGATGGACTTTTGGAGTCTCTTGATTACGAATCATTTGACACGTGTGAACCATGCCTCATGGGTAAGATGACCAAGACTCCGTTCTCCGGAACAATGGAGCGAGCAACCAACTTATTGGAAATCATACATACCGATATGTGCGGTCCAATGAGTGTTGAGGCTCGCGGAGGATATCGTTATGTTCTGACTCTCACTGATGACTTAAGTAGATATGGGTATGTCTACCTAATGAAACACAAGTCTGAAACCTTTGAAAAATTCAAGGAATTTCAGAGTGAGGTTGAGAATCAACGTGACAGGAAAATAAAGTTCTTACGATCAGATCGTGGTGGAGAATATTTAAGTCACGAATTTGGTACGCACTTAAAGAAATGTCGAATCGTTTCACAACTCACGCCGCCTGGAACACCTCAGCGAAACGGTGTGTCCGAACGTCGTAATCGCACTCTATTGGATATGGTGCGATCTATGATGTCTCTTACCGATCTACCGCTCTCATTTTGGGGCTATGCTTTAGAGACTGCCGCATTCACTTTAAATAGGGCTCCGTCGAAATCCGTTGAGACGACACCGTATGAATTATGGTTTGGGAAGAAACCTAAGCTGTCGTTTCTAAAAGTTTGGGGATGCGATGCTTATGTCAAGAAACTTCAACCTGAAAAGCTCGAACCCAAGTCGGAAAAATGCGTCTTCATAGGATACCCCAAGGAAACTATTGGGTATACCTTCTACCTCAGATCTGAAGGCAAGATCTTTGTTGCCAAGAACGGGTCCTTTCTGGAGAAAGAGTTTCTCTCAAAAGAATTAAGTGGGAGGAAAGTGGAACTTGATGAGGTGATAGTCACCCCCTTCCGAACCGGAAAGTAGCGCAGCGCGGGAAGATGTTCCTGTGGTGCCTACACCGACTGGGGAGGAAGTTAATGATGATGATCATGAAGCTTCAGATCAAGTTACTGCTGAACTTCGTAGGTCCACAAGGACACGTTCCGCACCAGAGTGGTACGGTAACCCTGTCCTGGAAATCATATTGTTAGACAACGGTGAACCTTTGAACTATGAAGAAGCGATGGCGGGCCCGGATTCCGACAAATGGCTAGAAGCCATGAAATCCGAGATAGGATCCATGTATGAAAACGAAGTATGGACTTTGAATGACTTGCCCGATGATCGGCGAGCCATAGAAAACAAATGGATCTTTAAGAAGAAGACAGACGCGGATGGTAATGTGACCATCTATAAGGCTCGACTTGTCGCTAAGGGTTATCGACAAGTTCAAGGGGTTGACTACGATGAGACTTTCTCACCCGTAGCGAAGCTGAAGTCCGTCCGAATCATGTTAGCAATTGCCGCATACTATGATTATGAGATATGGCAGATGGATGTCAAAACGGCATTCCTTAATGGCTTCCTTAAGGAAGAATTGTATATGATGCAGCCGGAAGGTTTTGTCGATCCTAAGAATGCTGACAAAGTATGCAAGCTCCAGCGCTCAATCTATGGGCTGGTGCAAGCATCTCGGAGTTGGAACATTCGTTTTGATGATATGATCAAAGCGTTTGGGTTTACACAGACTTATGGAGAAGCCTGTGTTTACAAGAAAGTGAGTGGGAGCTCTGTAGCATTTCTCTTATTATATGTGGATGACATACTATTGATGGGAAATGATATAGAATTCTTGGAAAGTATAAAGGCCTATTTGAATAAGTGTTTTTCAATGAAGGACCTTGGAGAAGCTGCTTATATATTAGGCATCAAGATCTATAGAGATAGATCAAGACGCCTCATTGGTCTTTCACAGAGTACGTACCTTGACAAGATATTGAAGAAGTTCACTATGGATCAGTCCAAGAAGGGGTTCTTGCCTGTATTGCAAGGTGTGCAATTGAGCACGGCTCAATGCCCGACCACGGCAGAAGATAGAGAAAAGATGAGTGTCATCCCCTATGCCTCGGCCATAGGGTCTATTATGTATGCCATGCTGTGTACCAGACCTGATGTAAACCTTGCCGTAAGTTTGGTAGGTAGGTACCAAAGTAATCCCGGCATGGAACACTGGACAGCGGTCAAGAATATCCTAAAGTACTTGAAGAGGACTAAGGATATGTTTCTCGTTTATGGAGGTGACGAAGAGCTCGTCGTAAAGGGTTACGTCGACGCTAGCTTCGACACAAATCTGGATGACTCGAAGTCACAAACCGGATACGTGTATATTTTGAATGGAGGAGCAGTAAGCTGGTGCAGTTGCAAGCAAAGCGTCGTGGCGGGATCTACATGTGAAGCGGAGTACATGGCAGCCTCAGAGGCAGCACAGGAAGCAGTCTGGATAAAGGAGTTCATTACCGACCTAGGGGTGATTCCCAATGCGTCGGGCCCGATAACTCTCTTCTGTGACAACACTGGAGCTATTGCCCTTGCCAAGGAGCCCATGTTTCACAGGAAGACCAGGCATATCAAGCGTCGCTTCAACTCCATTCGTGAAAGTGTTCAAAATGGAGACATAGATATTTGTAAAGTACATACGGACCTGAATGTAGCAGATCCATTGACTAAACCTCTCCCTAGAGCAAAACATGATCAACACCAGGACGCTATGGGTGTTCGATTCGTCACAATGTAACTAGATTATTGACTCTAGTGCAAGTGGGAGACTGTTGGAAATATGCCCTAGAGGCAATAATAAATGGTTATTATTATATTTCTTTGTTCATGATAATTGTCTATTGTTCATGCTATAATTGTGTTATCCGGAAATCGTAATACATGTGTGAATATATAGACCACAACGTGTCCCTAGTAAGCCTCTAGTTGACTAGCTCGTTGATCAACAGATAGTCATGGTTTCCTGACTATGGACATTGGATGTCATTGATAACGGGATCACATCATTAGGAGAATGATGTGATGGACAAGACCCAATCCTAAGCATAGCTCAAAGATCGTGTAGTTCGTTTGCTAGAGCTTTTCCAATGTCAAGTATCTTTTCCTTAGACCATGAGATCGTGCAACTCCCGGATACCGTAGGAGTGCTTTGGGTGTGCCAAACGTCACAACGTAACTGGGTGACTATAAAGGTACACTACGGGTATCTCCGAAAGTGTCTGTTGGGTTGGCACGGATCGAGACTGGGATTTGTCACTCTGTATGACGGAGAGGTATCTCTGGGCCCACTCGGTAATGCATCATCATAATGAGCTCAAAGTGACCAAGGGGTTGGTCACGGGATCATGCATTACGGTACGAGTAAAGAGACTTGCCGGTAACGAGATCGAACAAGGTATTGGGATACCGACGATCGAATCTCGGGCAAGTAACATACCGATTGACAAAGGGAATTGCATACGGGATTGATTGAATCCTCGACATCGTGGTTCATCCGATGAGATCATCGTGGAACATGTGGGAGCCAACATGGGTATCCAGATCCCACTGTTGGTTATTGACCGGAGAGGCGTCTCGGTCATGTCTGCATGTCTCCCGAACCCGTAGGGTCTACACACTTAAGGTTCGGTGACGCTAGGGTTGTAGAGATATTAGTATGCGGAAACCCGAAAGTTGTTCGGAGTCCCGGATGAGATCCCGGACGTCACGAGGAGTTCCGGAATGGTCCGGAGGTGAAGAATTATATATAGGAAGTCCAGTTTCGGCCACCGGGAAAGTTTCGGGGGTTATCGGTATTGTACCGGGACCACCGGAAAGGTCCCGGGGGTCCACCGGGTGGGGCCACCTGTCCCGGAGGGCCCCATGGGCTGAAGTGGGAAGGGAACCAGCCCTTAGTGGGCTGGGGCGCCCCCCTTGGGCCTTCCCCTGCGCCTAGGGTTGAAAACCCTAGGGGTGGGGGGCGCCCCACTTGGCTTGGGGGGGAAGCCACCCCCCTTCCCCCTTGGGCGCCGCCCCCCCATGTAGATGGGTTCCGGGGCCGGCGCCCCCCCTCCAGGGGGCCTATAAATAGTGGGGGGAGGGAGGGCAGCAGCACCACAGCCCCTGGCGCCTCCCTCTCCCCCTGCAACACCTCTCCATCCCGCTTGTGCTTGGCGAAACTTTGCCGGGATCCCGCTACTTCCACCACCACGCCGTCGTGCTGCTGGATCTCCATCAACCTCTCCTTCCCCCTTGCTGGATCAAGAAGGAGGAGACGTTGCTGCTCCGTACGTGTGTTGAACGCGGAGGTGCCGTCCGTTCGACACTCGGTCATCGGTGATTTGGATCACGGCGAGTACGACTCCATCAACCCCTTTCATTGGAACGCTTCCGCTCGCGATCTACAAGGGTATGTAGATGACTCCTTTCCCCTCGTTGCTAGTATACTCCATAGATGGATCTTGGTGATGCGTAGGAAATTTTAAAATTCTGCTACGATCCCCAACAGTTGGCTGCTGGGAGCGCCATTGGTGGAGCCACGAGGAGCGCCACTAGAACTGCCGGATATCCTCTTTGTATGTGTCGTGTGGCGCGGGAGATGAAAGTAAATGGCCGTTGGAATAAATGGGAGTCGGGCGGCCTAGATTCTTGGCACATCCGCATGGCAGTTTTTGCAGCGAGTAACTGCATCCTGGCGCCGTGCCCGGCGCAACCACCTGCATAATGATAGCACGCACGTAGTGATCGTGCGCCGGCCCCAAATACTGGCAGCCGCGTGGAGGGACGCGGGCAGAGCGCGCCACGGCCGCCTCAACCGCAAGCAACTGTTTGCACATGAACACATCACTGTGTACCTCCAACGCCGAGGGTGATGCACCACAGCTCACGTCGAAGGAGACCCGTCCGGAAGCGCGGTACGCAAGCAATCTGGCGGGCGCTTTTGAGCACCAGAAACCCCACGTGCCCGGGAGGGACCCCGTCTGGATGCGCGGCGGCTATGGGCTGCCCTAGGTCGGTTCGCCCGCCCCTAGAGCCTCAAGGACCGCTGCCCTTCAATACGAAGAACGAACAAAGAACGAGAAAGAACAAGGGAGAGATGTAAAACTAGGGTAAAAAGTAAATGGGTTTTGTGATTGTGTGTTGTTGTTCAATCAGCCGTTACCTCTTCTCTATATAAGAGGCGGATGGACTTCTCGTTCAAGGAAATGACTTACCTAGCCGTCCAAATCATCAATACCCAACAAAACACTGACTATTCACGACCTCCAGCCCGGATGTCCGGCTCAAGGCCCGGATGATCCGGCCAAGCTCAGTTTTCTGACAGCAACTCACTAATCGGAATATAACTTTTGCATATGAACTCAGATTAAGATGATTTTTATATAAAAATCAACCTCTTCGTTGAGACGCACAACTTTTCTATTGAACACTTTTCGATTTGAGGTCATATTGAGGATGTTTCTTGCCGTTTTCTGACATATGCAGCAGAAAAAAGTTGTTCGGACGTCCGGATTCTTGTCCGGATTGTCTGGCCTTTACCCGGATCATCCGGGACTACACCCAGATCATCCGGCTTCACTTTTTAGATTCTGTTGTTTGGGTCATTCGTTCGGTCTCCGGCTAGATGATCTGGACCCCGGCCCGGATGATCCGGCTAAACACTACTACATCATACGTTTTAGCTGTAGAATCCACATACGAACTCGGATGGAGACATATCAATATCGTCCATTTCGACGAGACGAAGAACTTTCTAGTTGAAACTTTTTCCATCCGATGTTTTTCGGCAAAGTTTGCACGCCGACATGCAAAAATCTGGTCTCAACACATGCCCCATGTTTTTCGGCAAAGTTTGCACGCCGAAAAATAATTTGCAATACGTTGGTCTAAGGACGATGTCAACAATCGGCCATTTATATGCGCTTAGGGAAATAATTTCTATATCGGCCATTGATTTTAACTTCTTGTTCACATCGTACCTTGTAACCGATTACCACCAATCGACTTTAAAGAGATGGGAATGAACCCGTTCCTTGTAGCACTAAGGAAATCAAACTCTGGTAGGTCACGCCCTGTTATGCAAGTAACATCGGGATGATTCCAATCCACCGATGCATCAGCCAAAGCAACACAAGCCGAATCATCTGCGTGAATGACTTCTACCTCATCATCGACCTATTGTATTAAGAATTGATGCATGGTAGATGGCACACATTGGTTAGCATGAACCCAATCGCAGCCTAAAATAACATTATAGTTACCTTGCACCTCGGCGATGAAGAATGTGGCGGCCAAATTTGCTTCCCACGGTGAGTTCTATGCACATCACACCTTTGGCCTATGTCTTTTCTTTACCCTCAAATCCATTAAGTACCATATTGGTCTTCATTAATGCATCATCATCTAACCCCAGCTTCTTGAAGACCGAGTAGGGCATAAGATTTACCACAACACCACCATCAATGAGCATCCTAGCAAACGGCGATCCGTTAATATGAACTTTGAGGTACAATGGCTTCAAGTATTTCACCGGTTCTTTTGGCTTCTTGAAGATAGCGTTCTTAGGACCAAAATCCAGTCGGGCCACCTCCTCTTCTTCACCTATAACACGAAACCCGACAGGTAAGTAACACACCATATTAATATCCATACCTTCCCGAACCGGCGGAGATTCATAATCCACCATCTCATCTTCATCTCCCAATGTGTATATTGGGCTTAAAGTTTCCTCAATTGAAGGGGATGTTTCAGGTGGTGTGGACAATGTAATAGGGGTCGCATCATCCTCTTTTGGTGGTGAAGGTGTTGCTGCAACTAATACAGAAGCATCTGCGTTTTCTTTTTGTTTATGTCTCCACACTTGTTTTGTGAGTGCCATGGGCCAAATTTCATTGAACAATTCATCCCTTTGCTTCTCTTCTTTGCGCTCTACCTTCTCGTGGTTCCTCATGCGTTGTAATCTCCTTTTCATGGTCTTAGTTAAACCGGGAGGACACCACTTAGATTGAGTATATTTGGGATCCCTAGGTTTGGCCTTGCTTGTGCTCGCCTCATGATCATTATGAAGGTGTTTATTATTCATGATAGAATTGTATTAACCGGAAACATAATACTTGTGTGAATACGTAGACAAACAGAGTGTCACTAGTATGCCTCTACTTGACTAGCTCGTTGATGAAAGATGGTTATGTTTCCTAGCCATTGACATGAGTTGTCATTTGATTAACGGGATCACATCATTAGGAGAATGATGTGATTGACTTGACCCATTCCGTTAGCTTAGCACTCGATCGTTTAGTATTCTGCTATTGCTTTCTTCATGACTTATACATGTTCCTATGACTATGAGATTATGCAACTCCCGTTTACCGGAGGAACACTTTGTGTGCTACCAAACGTCACAACGTAACTGGGTGATTATAAAGGTGCTCTACAGGTGTCTCCAAAGGTACTTGTTGGGTTGGCGTATTTCGAGATTAGGATTTGTCACTCCGATTGTCGGAGAGGTATCTCTGGGCCCACTCGGTAATGCACATCACTATAAGCCTTGCAAGCATTGCAACTAATGAGTTAGTTGCGGGATGATGTATTACAGAACGAGTAAAGAGACTTGCCGGTAACGAGATTGAACTAGGTATTGAGATACCTACGATCGAATCTCGGGCAAGTAACATACCGATGACAAAGGGAACAATGTATGTTGTTATGAGGTCTGACCAATAAAGATCTTCGTAGAATATGTAGGAGCCAATATGGGCATCCAGGTCCCGCTATTGGTTATTGAAAAGAGAGGTGTCTCGGTCATGTCTACATAGTTCTCGAACCCGTAGGGTCCGCACGCTTAACGTTCGTTCACGATATAGTACTATGAGTTATGTATGTTGGTGACCGAATGTTGTTCGGAGTTTTGGATGAGATCAGGATATGACGAGGAACTCCGGAATGGTTCGGAAGTAAAGATTGATATGTGGATAGTAGTGTTTGATCTTTAGAATGGTTCTGCAATCCATCGGAAGGGGTTCTGGATGTTTCCTGAAATGTTTGGGCACGAGAACACTTTATCTGGGCCAAAGGGGAAAGCCCACGAAGTTTTTGGAAAGCGCAAAAGGAAGTTTTGTGGAGTCCAGGGGCCAGACGCCAGGGTCCCTGGCGTCTAGGTCCAGACGTCGGGAACCCTGGCGTCTAGCCCTGGAGTCCGAGAAGGACTCTTGCCTTTCGGGTGAAACCGACTTTGTGGAAGCTTTTACTCCAAGTTTCGACCCCAAGGCTCAACATATAAATAGAGGGGTAGGGCTAGCACCCAAGAGACATCAAGAAACACCAAGCCGTGTGCCGGCAACCCCGTCTCCTCTAGTTTATCCTCCGTCATAGTTTTCGTAGTGCTTAGGCGAAGCCCTGCGAAGATTGTTCTTCACCAACACCGTCACCATGCCGTCGTGCTGCCGGAACTCATCTACTACTTCGCCCCTCTTGATGGATCGAGAAGGCGAGGACGTCAGCGAGCTGAACGTGTGCAGAACTCGGAGGTGCCGTGCTTTCGGTACTTGGATCGGTCGGATCATGAAGACGTACGACTACATCAACCGCGTTGATATAACGCTTCCGCTTACGGTCTACGAGGGTATGTAGACAACACTCTCCCCTCTCGTTGCTATGCATCACCATGATCTTGCGTGTGCGTAGGAAATTTTTGAAATTACTACGTTCCCCAACACATTAACCATGGAACCCTGCTGAACAATAACAATATCACCATTAGAAGTAGCCAGATTACCAACAATCGCCTTTTTGATCTCCTTTTGCTTGTCGCATTCTGAAATTTCCGCATTAGGTGACTTTATACGCCACACTTTTTATTGGCCTTATTTGGAGAAATTTTGTTAGCCGATTAGCACCATAGATCAAACGACCTTGTGTGGGATAATAAAACTCTCGCGTGCAGGCCTTCTAGGTGCCCCACCCCATATGAAAAGCATAAGGAGCCATTGGGGGCTGCCCCCATCCTCCATTGAAGTCTCTCATGTAAGATGGCGCATATGGGGTTTGTGACATCCATGGTGTCGGTGTCCATGACCCATATGGCCTTGCATAGCATCGAATGTCTTGCTTTGGAGGCAATCTTGAACACGTTTAATGTGATGGCCGATTAAAGCTAGGACCGGCCGCTTGACTTGCATATTTGGATAGCAACATATAAAAAGTTGGCTTGATTCGCTTGTGCTTAGCTTCACTCTTTTCCCACTTGTCAACTTCTGAATTCTCGGGCTTGATAAATTTAACATGAGCATCTTCTTGTACTTGTGGTTGCCCCCCGAGTGTAGGATTTTTTATGGTGATCTTCAATACTTCCTTGCCATCGGGTTTCTTATCAAGCACAACCTCTCTTCCCAAGACTTTGTCGCCCTCCTTGCCTTTCATAGGTTCACCAATAACAACATTATCTTTATTAGCAGATTCGGCTATGCTAGGCCGAATTAACATTTTCTTTCCCTCCAAGTCCATGGTGTTTATCGGGAAGGGTTGTTTATCAACTTGCATATCAGCAAAATTCAATCGTCCGTCATTAATGGCCGATTGTATCTGTCGTTGAAAAACATTGCAATCGTTAGTAGCATGAGAAAATGAATTATGGTACTTGCAATAAGCGCACCGTTTTAGCTCCTCAAACGCGGTATGGTGTGTGATATTCTAATCATCTTGTCTTGCAAGAGAGCATCAAATATTCTATCACACTTAGATATATCAAAAGTGAACTTCATCTCATCATCACGATTCTTGCGAATCGGCTTAAGAGCATTGCATGTACAGGGTTTGGCCTTTGAGGACCAAACAAACTCAGTAGTATAGACATCAACCTCATCATCCCAATTATCATCATTGTATTCAACCACATGCATTCTAGGACGATCGGTTGTAGACCTATGAACCTCATTACTTCGACTCTCTTGAGCCAAAGCTTTTTGTAAGACTTGGTTAATATTCAAAAACTCATAACTTTCTAGGCTCTCTTTAATATGAGTTTTCATGCCATTAAGAACAAGATCCGCCAAGTCTCTCTCGCTTATTGATATGTCTCCAACGTATCTATAATTTTTTATTGTTCCATGCTATTGTATTATCTGTTTTGGATGTTTTATATGCTATTTTATATTATTCTTGGGACTAACCTATTAACCTAGAGCCTAGTGCCAGTTTCTTTTTTTCCTTGTTTTTGAGTTTCGCAGAAAAGGAATACCAAATGGAGGCCAAACAAAATAAAACTTTCACGATGATTTTTCCTGGACCAGAAGACACCCTAGAGACTTGGAGATCAAGTCGGAAGAGCCACAAGGCGGCCACAAGGGGGGAGGGCACGCCCAGGGGGGTAGGGCGCGCCCCCTGCCTTGTGGGCCCTCGTGACTCCCCTGGCCCAATTCTTGGTTCTATATAGTCACATATATTCCTAAACCACCAGAAGTATCCACGAAAACAGTTTTCCACTGCCGCAACCTTCTGTTCCCATGAGATCCCATCTTGGGGCCTTTTCCGACATCCTGTCGGAGGGGGATTCGATAACGGAGGGCTTCTACATCAACCCTATTGCCCTTATGATGAAGCGTGAGTAGTTTATCACAGACCTACGGGTCCATAGCTAGTAGCTAGATGGCTTCTTCTCTCTCGTTGATTCTCAATACCATGTTCTCCTCTATGTTCTTGGAGATCTATCCGATGTAATCTTCTTTTGCGGTGTGTTTGTCGAGATCCGATGAATTGTGGATTTATGATCAACTTATCTATGAATATTATTTGAATCTTCTCTGAATTCTTTTATGCATGATTTGATATCTTTGTAATTCTCTTTGAACTATCGGTTTGGTTTGGCTAACTAGATTGATTTTTCTTGCAATGGGAGAAGTGCTTGGCTTTGGGTTCAATCTTGTGGTGTCCTTTCCCAGTGACAGTAGGGGCAACAAGGCACGTATTGTATTGTTGCCATCGAGATTAAAAAGATGGAGTTTACATCATATTTCTTGAGTTTATTCCTCTACATCATGCCATCTTACTTAATGTGTTACTCTGTTCTTCATGAACTTAATACTGTAGATGCAGGCAGGAGTCGGTCGATGTGTGGAGTAATAGTAGTAGATGCAGAATCGTTTCGGTCTACTTGACACGGACGTGATGCCTATATTTCATAATCATTGCCTTGGATATCGTCATAACTTTGCGCTTTTCTAGTAATTGCTCGACAATAATTTGTTCACCCACCGTATTATTTGCTATCTTGAGAGAAGCCTCTAGTGAAACCTATGGCCCCCGGGTCTATTTTCCATCATGTAAGTTTCTGATCTACTATTTTGCAATCTTTTAATTTCCGATCTATAACCAAAAATACCAAAAATATTTACTTTATCTTTAGTTTTATTTATCTATCTCTATCAGATCTCACTTTTGCAAGTAATCGTGAAGGGATTGACAACCCCTTTATCGTGTTGGGTGCAAGTTGTTTGATTATTTGTGCTGGTATTGGTGATTTGTGCGTTGTCTCCTACTGGATTGATACCTTGGTTCTCTAACTGAGGGAAATACTTATATCTACTTTGCTCAATCACCCTTTCCTCTTCAAGGGAAAAACCAACGCAAGCTTAAGAAGCAGCAGGAAGAATTTCTGGCACCGTTGCCGGGGAGACTTACGCCAAGTCAATACATACCAATTACCCATCATAAACTCTCATATCTTGCATTACATTATTCGCCATTTGCCTCTCGTTTTCCTCTCCCCCACTTCTAAAACGATTTAAAAAAATATTTGCATTTTTATTCGCCATTCTTCCATTCGTCTTTTTGTTTGCCTTTATGTCTTACTTGGCTCGTTTGCTTGTTTGGTTGGAATAATTGTGTATTTATTGAAAATCAAAAACCAAAGAGTTTATGGATCCTCATCCACTTGCTAATCTTTTTAAGAGATCCAACTATGATGAACCAATTGCTAGTGAGTCACTACTGCAGGATGCTGCTAACGCGACACTACGATCAGAGACCCTTCGACGAAACTGTGTGCGATGCCATAATCGCAAACGGTGGTGTAAAAAACGTCAAAAAAGGTGCAAAACGTTTGCGATGGAGGATGCATCAAACACGGTTCAGATTTTAGTTGCATGTGCGATACAGGCCACACGGTTAACCCGTTCGAACTGTTTGTGATGAGACAGAACAATAGAAATGGGCAGCCATATCAATGTGTGTGTGATATACGGCATACAGTTTGCTCCGATGAACTGTTTGCTATTAGGGAGTGCAACATAAAGGGTTAGCTAGATCAAGGTGTGTGTGATATAGGGCATACGGTTCACTCGGACGAACTATTTTCGATTAGCGAACACAACAGAAACGGCTCAACTTAACAAGATGTGTGTGACACGTGGCAAACAGCCGACTCGGATGGACTGTTTGTGATGAGAAAGTACAACACAGACGGTTAATACAGTTAGTTCGTGTGCGATTCTGTGTGTACAAAAAACTTTGAAAAATGCAAACTAGTTGCTTGAGGTGGCTAGGAGTATCACACACGATGCGTCTGCGAGTACTCGTGTGCGATGATTAGTAAGTTACACATACGTTTCCTTATGTTAACACTTGTGTGATAAATAACACGTGGCACCGGATATGGTATTCGGGTTGTGTGTGTGCTCCACTTAGTCTCCCCGCGCTCCACATGGATGAATTGTAAAATCCACGCCTATTCCCTCACCGGTTTCCCGCCACCAGCTAACGGCTTGCTGCATATAACCCAGGCGACAACGCACCACCGTGACACTCTGCGAAGATCTAGTCCTCACCCATCTACCATTAGTTATCCCAAGCATGCCAGGCAACGACCAAAGCTTCGACGTTGACGCCTACCTGCGTTACATCTTCGGTGAGGAGAACGAGCCGGAGCAGGTCGGGGAGCAAGAGCTTCATCGACCGGTGCAGGCACCATGGCCCATCGGCAGCGATATCGGCGTCACAGTCCTTGGGAGCACAACCGACATATTGCAGAGGAGGTGTGATGAGCAGTTTGCCATCCACCGTGCAAAAGATCCAGAGCTGCTCGGTGGCATGATCGGCGACCCACCCGAAGAGCCGCCGTCACTAGTGCTCATCGAGAGCCTGATGCCCCGCAAGGAATGGGCAGAGGACCTCTACGATTCAGTCAAGATAAAGGCAGCCTACGACTTCATCATTGCTCGCAGCGGCCGTGTCAACCTTGATCCCGATGATGTGGTGTCCAGGCTCGAGCACATCCTTGGCCGAGTTGACGTCCCCGACGAAGTAGAACATCGCCAACGTGATATCTTGAGGATGCAGGTGATCGATGGAATTTGCTACCAGGCCAGAGACATGGAAATGGAGCGGTTCCGCAGAGTTGTCATGCACGCGATTGCACGCTGTCAAGCTCTTCTAGAAGAGGCCCAGCAGCCCCAAGAGCCTCCCAGCACCAGCAGCTCCGTAGGTGGAGGCGGGTCGGGACACTCGGAGTGAATGGCCGCAAGGGTGCTATGCCGATCATGGAGTCCGAGAAGACCATCGTCGGAAGGCCGCCAGCTCAGCCTTTTAGCTTATATTTTATTATAATTGTATGGATATGTAGGTCGTGAGTGTTCTGGGCCTTGCCGCATTTGGCATTTTAAATTATCCTGAATATGTAAGACAATTATTAAGAATTATTAACAGTTGCCATTGTAACTTTGCCTCAACGGCGAGTAGAGCGCGCGCAAGGACGCCAGAGCGGAGCGCGCCACGGCCGCCTCAACGGCGAGCAACCACGTGGTCAACCTTCTGCCATCAGTAAATTTTGACCTTGTTTCTCGTCACATTGCTAATTATAACGCAATAAGTAATTGCAAATCTGTTCACACCTATCAAACTAATATGTGTTCACACTTAGCACCGGGCTATAAAAACTACCCACTCAAAAATTACTTCACAATTCCTCTCCTCATCACCCACAAAACTGGTTTTCTCTGTCAAGTCATTCCGCCATGACCGGTAGGAGGAGTTTAGGGTGGAGATATAACCAGGCAGCAAAGACCAAGGCCGCGGAAGCACTAGAGAGGTCCCGCCGCAAAGCCGCAGCCATAGCAGAGATGTCCCGGCGTGCCGCGGAGCCCTCGAACGAGCTCTCATGGGCACGCGAGGGATCTCACAAGCGCATTCGTGGCGTTGGCCATCATGATGAGCCGACGTTCCTGAAGTCCTTCACCGACGATGACGACATTCTCGCTGGCGTCACTACGCAGCAGGAGCTGGTCGACGGCTTGATGAAGCTGCTCAAGATCAGCGATGCCTCAGTTGACAAGGCGACCAGCCTCATCGAGCTACTCATGGATGACAATGCGAAGCTCCTCAAGTTGGTCGCCGAGAAGGAGGAGGAGGCCGCCGGCTGGAAGATGCTGCATGAGCAGAGCAGTGCCTCGGAGATGACACTGAAAGCGGTTGTCGAGGAACTGATGGGTGGCTTGAGGAAGCTCCGGATCAAGCGCGAGCAGGAGGTGGAGGAATTCGTGGCTGCTTTCAAGCAAAGTCGTGAGAAATTGAAGGAGCTGGAGGATTTCGTCGCCCGGCGATCCATCGATGAGTAGAGACAGTAGCGACCCAGATCGTTGTCTCCAATTTCCTTCTTCTCTTGCCCCCGTGTCTTCCGGGCTTTGCCGCATGTGGCATTTTAAATTATCCGGAATATGTAAGACAATTATTATGTGCGCCATTGTAAATTTGTCGCCGTATTATCCGTTGCCATTTTATTTGTGGTCGTATTATCCATTGCCCTATGTGGAAATTTAAATTAGGGCGGAATACTAGTTGAAAACACGAACAAAGCAAATGCTGCCATGGGATCACAAGCAAACACCCTCCGTCCAGGTGCTTTAATTAACCCATTAATGGAGAAGTTGTGAGCGAGGCCGGCAGCGGCTGGTGCATGGAGGTCAAAGAGCTCGCTTCCCAGTGAGCATGGGCGGCCTTGCTGCTCGCACGTGTCCCGTCGAGCCTGCGAGGTGGACAGGATGCACGCGTCCCGTCGAGCCTACGCGGCAGACTGCTCGCACGCGTCCCGTCGAACCTGCATGGCGGACTTCTCGCGCTCGTCCCGTCTAATCAAACAGCTGCACGCACGCCACCGAGTATGGTTAAATTTAGACACGGTAAATATAATACAACCGTTTGCGATATTAACGTGTCAGCTTTTTATTTCAAAAAGGACTTCGTTGGCTACTAATGTGTGCGCCTCTTCTCAAACTGGACAATTTTTTTACCATGGCATATATGTGCCATGTCATGAAACCATGCCAAGTTTCATGTTTTTTGGGTGACTTTTTTATTTACTAGGATTTAAAAACCGAGATTCTCATTGTTTCAGGACGATGACAAGTTTGTAATTCATTCTCATTCCTTAAACGAGACCTAAACATGCACCCAATGACACATGTACGATTTCCCACCCATTTTGCTTCACTAGAGCATGTGGTTGTAGTTCAAAGTTGAATTATGGACTACATTAAATGCATAGAAAACTTAGTAATTAGTAATATATATACAATGTCCAAACAAACCCTGAACAGTTTCAAATTTCAGCCCGACACTCCTGTTATTCTATGTTGCCTGTAGAAAACAAAGTTCAAGGCGAGAAGAGGCATCGATTATCATTTCGCCCACAAGAGGGGCATGTTTCCCTACCGGAACCACGAGGGTTGCAACAGGCACCGGTTTGTAAAAGGCTTGTAATATAGCTTCGCCCAAATTGGACAATTATATATACCATGTAGTGACACCATGCCAAATTTCATGATTTCCTGGTGAGTTTTGGATTTACAGACATTGAAAAACCAAGATTCGCAATGTTTGTGGCCAGGCCAGGACGGCGAGATGGTTGAATTCATTCCTATTCATTCCATGGGACCTAAACATGCACCCCAAGGAAACATGTACGTTTTTTCTAGCCATTTTGGTGCACTGGAGCATGTATTTGTAGTTTGGATTTGAATGATGGACATTAAATGCCTAGAAAACTCAATTAATGAATAAAAAAGGTCAAAAGAACCCTGAATAATTTCAAAGTTCAGCGCGAATCTCCAGTTGTTCCGTGTCGCGTGTAGAAGAAAATACGAGGCTAGAAGAGGGAGTGATTATCTTTTGGCACAAGGGGACACGTTTCCCTATTGAAACCACGAGGGTTCTTGCGACAGGCTCCGGTTTGTAAGAGGTTTGTAATAAAGCTTGGCCCAAATCGGCAATGTTTTTACCACGACATATATGTGCCATGACATGACACCTTGCCACCTTTGATGACTTTCTGGTGAGTTTAGGATTTATGGGGACTTAAAAACCAAGATTCGAAATGTTTGAGGAAGAGACAGAACACAGGTACGGTTGTAATTCGTTCCCATTCCTGGCATGAGACCTAAACATGCACCCAAGGACACACATATAATATTTCTAGCCATTTTGGTGAACTGGAGCATGTATTTGTAGTTCAGATTTGAATTATGGACATTAAATGCCTAGGAAACTCAATTAGTGTATAAAAAGGCCAAACAAACCCTGAATAAGTTTAAATTTTAGCACGGATATCCTGTGGTTCCATGTTGCCCATGGAAGAAAATACAAGGCGAAAAGAGGCAGTGATTACGTTTCGCCCACAAGGGGAACACCTTTCCCTATCAGAACCAAGAGGCTTCTTTGAGAGAAGCTCCAGTTTTTGTAAGAGGTTTGTAATAAAGCTTGGCCCAAATTGGACAATGTTTTTTCCATGACATATATGTGCCATGACGTGACACCATGCCACCTTTGATGACTTTCTGGTGAGTTTAGGATTTATGGGGACTTAAAAACCGAGATTCGAAATGTTTGAGTACGAGCCATGACACCAGTACGGTTGTAATTCGTTCCCATTCCTGGCATGGGACCTAAACATGCACCCAAGGACACATGTATAATTTTTCTAGCCATTTTGATGAACTGGAGCATGTATTTGTAGTTCATATTTGAATTGTGGACATTAAATGCCTAGGAAACTCAATTAGTGTATAAAAAGGCCAAACGAACCCTGAATAAGTTTAAATTTCAGCACGGATATCCTGTCGTTCCACGTTGCCCGTAGAAGAAAATACAAGGTGAAAAAAGGCAGTGATTACGTTTCCCCCACAAGGGGGACACGTTTCCCTATCGGAACCACGAGGCTTCTTTGAGAGAAGCTCCGGTTTGTAAGAGGCTTGTAATAAAACTTGCGCCACAATGGACGAAAAAAATTCCTCGACAAATAAGTGCGATGTCGTGACACCATGGCAGGTTTCATGATTTTCAGCTTAGTTTTGGATTTATGGGGATTTAAAAACCGAGATTCTTCTCACGAAATGTTTTCAAATAGCACACGGTTCACTCACGAAAGTCGATATTCAATGAAAACTTCATGCAAACCATATTTTAAAGTTTCATAAAAATCTGAAAAAATGTGGGATGTTAAGAAGGTGATGTTTTACTGCGACACAAAATTTCAAGTTGAAAAACATTACGAGATGTGAGCTATTAAAAAGACAAATTCCGCCCTGAATAGTGACATTACTATTTGGCACTATTCAACACTGATTTTGTCTTTTTCATAGCTCACATTGTGTTTCTACTTGAAATTTTGTGTGCCAATAAAACATCATCCTCTTAACATCCCGCATTTTTTTGAAACTTCAAAACATCTTTTTCTTGTGGTTTTCACCGGT